>NW_007047452.1:35759-187112 GCF_000164805.1 Carlito syrichta
CTCACCTCAGCCTCCCAAAGGCGCGGGATTACAGGCTGAGCCACTGAGCCCGGCTAGTTGTTTTTTTTTCCATTCTGTCTCCCTGCTCTCTTGATGGTTTCTTTTGCCTTGCAGAAGCTTTTCAGTTTGATGAGGTCCCATTTATCTATCTTATCTCTTATGACATGAGCACTTGGGGTTTTGATCAGGAATTGGTTGCCAGTTCCAATTTCTATAAGGATGTCTCCTGCATTTTCTAAAGTTATTATAGTTTGAGGTTTTATGTTTAGGTCTTTGATCCATTTAGAGTTGATTTTTGTGTATAGGGACAGGTAGGGATCCTGTTTCAGTCTTCTGCACGTGGTCAGCTAGTTTTCCCAGCACCATTTACTGAATAGGTTCTCCTCTCCCCAGTGGTTGTGTTGGAGTCTTGGTCAAAGATGAGTTGGTTGAGAAATTGAGATTTTGCTTCCAGAGTTTCTATCCTGTTCCATTGATCTGTATGTCTGTTCTTTTACCAGTACCAACCTGTTTTGGTTACTGTAGCCTTATAGTAAAGTTTGAAGTCTGGAAGTGTGATACTTCCTGCTTTGTTTCTTTTTTTTTTTTTCCTTTGAGTTGGAGTTTCACTCTGTCACCTAGACTGGAGTGCAGTGTGGCATGCTCATGGCCACCCCAGTGTCGAGCTGGGCTCTGGTGATCCTTCCACCTCAGCCTTCCAAGTAACCAGAACTGCAGGTGCCCTACCACGCCCAGCTAATCTGAGCCCATGACTCAGGCAGTCCACTCATTCGGCCCCCCAAAGGACTGGGATTACAGGCTGAGCCACCGAGCCCAACCTTTTCCTTTGCTAAGGATTGTTTTGACTATTCATGGTCGTTTGTTTCCATATGAATTTCTGTATTGTCATTTCCAGGTCTGAGAAGAATGATGTTGGTAATTTAATGGGTATTGCATTGAATCTGTAGATTGCCTTTGGTAGGATGGACATCTTTTTGTTGTTTGTTTGGGTTTTTTTGAGTTGGAATCTCATTCTGTCTCCTAGACTGGAGTGCAGTGGCACGCTCCCGGCCACCGCAGCCTTGACCTGCTGGGCTCTGGCGATCCTTCCACCTCAGCCTTCCAAGTAACTGGAACCACAGGTGCACTACCACACTCGGTTAATTTTTTGATTTATTGTAGAGATGAGGTCTCACCAAGTTGCCCGGGCAGGTCTCGAACCCACGGGCTCAGGCAGTCCGCTCACCTCAGCCTCCCAAGGCACGGGATTACAGGCTGAGCCACCGAGCCTGGCTAGGATGAACATCTTAACAATGTTGATTCTTTCTATCCATGAGCAAGGAATATTTTTCCATTTGTTTGTGTCTTCTTGGATTTTCAGAAATTATAATTGAACACATTAGTTCATGTGTATTATTTTTCTTGGATAACTGAATACATAAGATTTAATGTTATTAGAAAGTTTTCAGATTAATAGTGACATTCTAGAATTGTGGCAAGCTCATTTCTCTTCTGCCTTCGTGCCAGAACTATACATCTCTAACAATTACTAGATTTATGCTAATATTATAAAATATCTTATTAAAGTTGTTTTCCAATTTTAAGTGAAGTTGATGGAATATAATCAAAAGCAGCAAGTTTGTTTCAAGTAGTCAAGTTTGTTTCAAGTAGTCAGGCTAAACATGTTGAGGTTTTCCAGGCGCGATGGCTCGCGCCTATAATCCCAACACTTTGGGAGGTGGAGGCGAGAGGATTGCCCGAACCCAGGATTTTGAGACTAGCCTGGGCAACTTGGAGAGACCTCATCTGTACAGTAAATCCAAAAATTAGTGAGGCATGGTGGCTCACACCTGTAGTTCCAGCTAATTGGAAGACTGAGGTGGAAGGATCACCTGAACCCAGTATGTTGAGGCTGCGGTGGCCATGAGCGTGCCACTGTACTCTAACCTGAGTGACAGAGTGAGACTCCAGCTCAAAGAAAAAGAAAAAATATTGAGGTTTTATTAATACACTTGAAAAACTAAGTAGTACTAGCTTTGAAATAATATGATCTATAACCTTCTACCTAGAACACCATTTCCCTTAAACTTCTTTAACTGTATATACTTTTTTTTTTTTTTGAGTCAGAGTCTCACTCTGTCACCCAGGCTGGAGTGCAGTAGCACAATCATGGCTACCGTAGTCTCCGCCTTAGGGGCTCAGGTGATCCTTCCGCCTCAGCCTTCCAAGTAGCTGGAACTACAGGCATGCGCCACCACACCCAGCTAATTATTTTGATTTACTGTAGAGATGAGGTCTTGCCAAGTTGCCCAAGGTGGTCTTGAATTCCTGGGCTCTGGAAGTCTTCTTGCCTTTGCCTCCTAAATTGCTGGGATTACAGGCATGAGCCACCGTGCCTGGCTGTGAATACACACTTGTTCTTACTGCCCATACACAAGGACACCCACTGACTGGCTTGGTGTCCCCCACCCCCCTTTCTCTGCTTTCCCATTTTCCTGTACTTTGAAGATGAGAATTGTCTTTTTTGTTTTTGTTTTTTTTATTAATTGGAGTCTCACTCTTATCAACCAGGCTGGAGGGCAGTGGCATGCTCCCGGCCACCACAGCCTTGACCTGCTGGGCTCAAGTGATCCTTCCGCCTAAGCCTTCCAAGTAGCTGGAACTACAGGCACGTGCCACCATGCCTGGCTAATTTTTTGATTTATTGTAGAGATGAGGTCTCACCAAGTTGCCCGGGCTGGTCTCAAACCCACGGGCTCAGGAAATCCTCTCACCTCGGCGTCTGAAAGTGCTGGGATTATAGGCATGAGCCTCTGCGCCCAGCCAAATTGTGTCTTTATGTCCCCAGCACTAAGCACCTTGTCTGGAGCATAGCACTCTTTTGATAAATATGCCTCTAATAAATTTAGAATCAGTGATTGTTAGTGGTTACTTTTGTATCATTTGGATTTGACATCTAATGAAAAAATAGTAAGTTCTTTCCAGAGTTCTTTTGAAAACCCCAGTACATTATGTTTGATGGGAGCTATTTTGCAATAGGACAATAGATATATTCTCTTGCTCAATATGTGATTTTTTGCTAAGGACAGGCTCTACTCAAAGTGGCAGCAACAGTCAAAATATTAAAGCAAACTATATATGGATTCATGTCACTCTTCCCTTCTCTGTGATTCCTTATCTGTTTGTGTTGGCAGCACCCTGTGTCATTCCTTGACTCTGTATATAAAATAGATCTGTTCCTTTCTTTTTTAAGACCAAGAATGTTAACTACTTAGGAGGCAGCATGGTATTTTTCACCTAAGTCTTAAATATATTATTTTTAGAGTTGTTGTTTTATAGTAGTTGTTGATTGAGTGATTGAGTCAGGGCTCAGACTAGAGTGTGGTAGCGTAATCATGGCTCACTGCAGCCTTGACCTCCTGGGTTCAAGCAGTCCTTCCGCCTTGGCCTCCCAAAGTGCTGGGAGTTCGGGGGCAAGCCATTGCATCCAGAACAAAAGTTTTAAATTTTGATGAGGTTCAGTTTATCTACCTTTTTTATTTTTTGGCTCGTGCTTTTCTAAGAAATATTTACCTCCTACAAGGTCACGAAGATCTACTCTTATGTTACATTTTGAGTAAGTTTTGTACATGGTATGAGGTGGGGTCCAGTTTTATTCTTTTGCTTGTGTATGTTCATTTGACTCAGCACCATTTCAAAAGACCATCCTTCCTCCATTGAATTACTTTTACATCTTTGTCAAAGATTAAGTTGTCTTTTCGCCCTTGTTGAAAAAGCAGTTGACTGTCAGTATAAAGTTTCATTTATGGAATCTCAATTGTATTCCGTTGATCTATTTATTTATCCTTTTGCCTGTACATTATCTGAATGACTGCAGCTTTGTGGTAAATGTGGTTTTGAAAATGGGAAATGTGCTGGGTGTGGTGGCTCATGCTTATAATCCCAACACTCTGGGAGGCGGAGGTGAGAGGATTGCCTGAGCTTACAGGTTTGAGACCTGCCTGGGCAACTTGGTGAGACCTTGTCTCTAAAATAAATTTTTGAAAAATTAACTGGACGTGGTTGTGTGTTCCTGTAGTTCCAGCTACTTGTAAGGCTGAAGTGAAAGCATCACCTGAGCCCAGCAGGTCGAGCTGCAGTGGCCATGAGAGTGCCACTGCACTCCAGCCTGGGGGACAGAGTGAGACTCCAACTCAAAAAAAAGAAAAGAAAAAGAAAAGAAAATGGGAATGAAATGTGAATTCCTGAACTTTCTTTCTCATTTTCAATACTGTTTTGACTACTCAGAGTTCCTTGCATTTTCATGTGGATTTTAGGATCAGGTTGTCAATTTTGCATAGATGCTAGCTGGAATTTTGATGTTGATTGTGTTGAATCTGTACACCAAATTGGGAAATATTGACATCTAAGCAATATTATGTACCAATTTATGAACATGGGATGTCTTTTCATTTTTATAGTTATTTTAATTTCTTTCAGCTTCGTAGTTTTCATTGTACAATTATTTTTTCGATGTCTTAAATGAAATTTTTAAATTTTACTTTTAGGATTTTTGTTGTTAGTGTGTAGAAATACAATTGAATTTTGTATGTTGATATTGCTGAACTCATTAGTTCTAGTTGTTATTTTGGTGAATACCTTAGGATTTTCTGTATACAAGATCATATCATCAGTGAATAGGAGTAGTTTTTTATTTCATCTATTTCAGTCTGAATGCCTTTTATTTCTTATTTTGCCTTATTGCCTTTACTAGACATTCTAGTACAATGTTGAGTGGAAGTTGTGAGAACAGACATCTTTTTCTTCTTCCTGATCTTAGAGAAAAACATTCAGTCTTTCACAGTTAAGTATGGTGCTAGATGTTGGTGTTTTTGTAGCTGTCTTTCATTGGGCTGAGGACGTTACACTTATTTCTAGTTTGTTGAATA
This sequence comes from Carlito syrichta, assembly GCF_000164805.1. NCBI lineage: Eukaryota > Metazoa > Chordata > Mammalia > Primates > Tarsiidae > Carlito > Carlito syrichta. The sequence goes on from NW_007047452.1 coordinate 40,667, forward strand.
TTTTTATCACGAAGAAGTGTTGGGTTTTGTGAAATTTTTCCTGTATCAATTGAGATGATCATGTGTTTTTGTTCTTTATCCTATTACTGTGTGTATTATATTGATTTTGTATGCTAAACCAACCTTGCATTCTTGGGATAAATCCCACTTGGTCATGGTTTATAATTCTTTTTTTGTCTGGATTTAACTTTTTTGAGTTAGAGTCTCCCTCTGTTGCCCAGACTGGGGTACAGTGGCACACTCATGGCCACTGCAGCATTGACCTGTTGAGTTTAGGTGATCCTTCCACCTCAGCCTTCTAAGTAGCTGGAACTACAGCTGCATGCCACCACACCCGACTAGGTTTTATGATTTATTGTAGAGAAAAGGTCTTACCAAGTTGCCCAGACTGGTCTCGAACTCCCCGGACTCAGGCAGTCACCTTGCCTCGGCCTCCCAAAGTGCTGGAATTACAGGCTTGAGCCACCACATTTGGCACTGCTGTTGATTTCTAATTTCATTCTATTGTAATCAGGTAACATACTTTGCAAGATTTCAATGCTTTCAAATTTGTTGAGACTTACTTTATAACCTGACACATGCTCTATCTTGGAAAATGTTCCATGTATACTTGAGAAGACTCTATTCTACTGTAATTGGATGAAGTATTCTATAAATATGTTTTATGTCTAGTTGGTTTATACTGTTGTTTGAGTCTTCCCTTTCCTTGTTGATATTTTGCTGCGTTCTATCTGCTTTTGAAAGTGAGCTCAAGTCACCCCATCTGTGGTATTTTGTTATGACAGCCTTAGCTGATCAAATGCTTAAATTTATTAAACTAGGGTCTAAGTGGAATTAAGGCATATAAAACCACAAACACACATAATCTGAAGTGGGTATATGTCATTACTATGGAATACCTACCATAAATTTTTACGTGAATTAATAAATCAAATCACATAGTCTCTATACAATAAATAAAAAAATTAGCCAGGCGTGGTCTAAAAAAAAATGTGACCTTGGCCGGGCTCAGTGGCTGAAGCCTGTAATCCCAGCACTTTGGGAGGCCGTAGTAAGGGGATTGCCTGAGTCCACGGGTTCAAGAACAGCCCGGGCAACTTGGTGAGACCTCATCTCTACCATAAATCATGACATTAGCCAGGCGTAGTAGCACGTGCGTGTAGTTCCGACTACTTGGAAGACTGAGATGGAAGGATAGACTGGTCCCAGCAGATTGACGCTTGGGTGACTGAGTGTGCCACTGCACTCTAGCCTGGGCAACGAGTGAGATTCCAACTCAAAAAAATAAATAACTCCAGCCTGGGTGACAGAATGAGACTCCAACTCATAAGTAGATAAATACATAACTACATAAATATTAATTTTAAAATGTAGCCTTTATTTTTAAAAAAGTCAAAGTAATAAAAGTCAAGGAGACTAGACAGATAGGACAATCAAATGCGACATGGGATGCACACTAGTTTATTGGATTAGGGTCCCACCCTTATGACCTTATTTAACTTTATAGTCATATTGAGATTTAGGGCTTCAGTATATGAATTTGTGGGTATGGATGCAATTCAGTTCATAACATTGATGATGATAAGGGTCTTTTTTTTCTTTCCCCAGAGAGACTCTTAGTTTTTATAACTTCTAGGGACATTTGACGATTTTATATATGATTTGACCTATTAACTCTTTGGAAATTAATGATAGATATTTCATAGTAAAGACATATACCTGCTTCAGAATCAGCTAAGTGATTTTTTTGTTGTTTTTATGTGCCTTAATTCTACTTTAATCTTACGTTAATAAATGTAAGCATTTAACAAGTGTGCAATTTTAAGGCTAGCCTAATTTTTTTCTTCTTTGTGTTCCATCAAGTTCCTTAGGTAAAATGGGCTTATTAGTACTTATGAATTAAATATCCTTCTGAAAAGTGTTAACTTTAAAAACGGATTTTCTTCCACACATTATGATTCTAAACCTACTTAATTCACCACCTGCACTCTCCACCCCACTTTTCCATTATCTTCTATGCCTGATTACCTTCCTGTTTTTTGTCTTATTTTCATCCCAGTTTAGTTATGAATCTAAAATAGAAGTATTAAATTTCTTTAGATAGCATAGATATAAGATTGAAATTAATTTTCTTCTATGTACTTTTACCATTTCTGCTTTTGTTTTTTTTTTTTTTGAAGGTCTTTTCTTTTATTGGGGGCAAAAGATGATTTCCAGTGGGATACTTTTATTATTTTATTTTGTAATGTTTAAATTTAGAGTAAAGCCGGGCTCAGTGATCAGCCTGTAATCCCGCGCCTTTGGGAGGCTGAGGTGAGTGGATTGCCTGAGCCCACAGGTTCGAGACCCGCCTGGACAGTGGACCTCATCTCTACAATAAATCGAAAAATCAGCCGGGCGTGGTAGCGCATGCCTGTAATTCCGGCTACTCAGAAGCCTGAGGCAGAAGGATCGCCGGAGCCCAGCAGGTCGAGGCTGTGGTGGCCAGGAGCAACCACTGCACTCCAGTCTAGGTGACAGAGTGAGACTCCAACTCAAAAATAAATAAATAAATAAATTATAGAGTAGATTGTGAAGGTATTTAGGTAGGTATTAGCCAATTTGAGGTTCACTTTGCTTTGTTACAAATTAGCATGGTAAGAACTGAAGGAAAGTCTACCCTATTAATAGTTGAAACTTTGCATGGATTATTTTTCCGTTTAACAATATTTACTTTGTGTTAGGCACCAACTTCTGGAGATAAATAGACAGGGTCTATGCCCTGTGCAGCTTGGTCTAGTGGGAGACAAACATAAAATAAGTCACAAATAAATATAAAATTAGAGTTGTGAGTAGTGTTATGAAGGAGAGCAGGATGGTAAGAATATATAATAACTGGAGGTAGCCAGACGTGGTGGCTCATATTTGTAATCCTAGCACTTTGGGAGGTCAAGGTGAGAGGATTGCTTGAGCCCAGGAGTCCAATACCAACCTGGGCAACATAAAGAGACTTCGTCTCTACAAAAAATAAGCTGAAAAAAAATTGGCCAGATAAGGTGATATGCTCCTGGAATCCCAGCTGCTCGGGAGGCTGAGGCTGAAGAATCACTTGCCCAAGAGGTTGAGGCTGTGGTGAGCCATGATTGTGCCACTGCACTCCAGCTTGGATAACAGGGTGAACTCCCAGTCCAAAAAAATAAAGTAACTGGAGGAATTGACCTAGTATAGAAGTTTTCGGAAGCATTCCCTGAAAGAATTAAGGATGTATAGAAGTTAAGTAGGTTAAAGAGGTCAAAAAGAGGAATTCAGGAATAATGTCATAAAGTAACCATTAATTGTTTTATTCTTATTTTTAATTTTTTAAAAGTAAGTTTTATTGAGATAACAGAAAATCTCCCACAGTGGGAGGGGACCCCAGGGGGTTGCCCTAAAGTAACCATTTATTATACCCATAGATTCTGTGGAAAAGCTGGGTACAATGGCTCAGCCTGTAATCCTAGCACTTTGGGAGGCAGAGGTGAGAAGATTCTGAGCCCAGGGGTTCGAGACCAGTCTGGGCAACTTGGCAAGACTTCATCTCTACCAAAAAAAAGAAAAAAAAAGGGCTGGGCGTGGTGGCGTGCGCCTGTAGTTCCAGCTCTTGGAAGACTGAGGGGGAAGGATCTCCTGAGCCTTGCAGGTTGAGGCTGCAGTGACTTTGAGTGTGTCCCTGCAGTCCAGTCTGGGTGACAGAGTGAGACTCCTACTCAAAAAAATACAAATGAAAAAAGATTCTGTGGAGAAGGGATTTAGGTAGCAGTTTATCTCTGTTTCATGATGCCTAGGGCCTCCGCTAGAAGACTCAGGTTGGAGATGATGTGATAACTGGAGTACTCATCTGAAGGCTCCTTCACTGACCTTCAGCAGCTGGCTGACCAGTGAGACAGTAGTGAGACTGCTAGCCAGAACACCCACATGTGCCCTCTCCATGTAGCCTGGGTTCCCTATGACGTGGTGTCTTTGTTCCAGAAATGAGTATCCCGAGAGAGAGCCAGGGCTGTACTGCCTTTCGTGAACCTAGGCTTGGACGTCATACAGTGTTTGTTTTGCCATATACTGTTCATCAGGGCAGACCCACACACAGTCTCACCCTGGTTCAGGGGAAGTAAATGCCACCTTCTGATGAAGAGTGGCAAGGTTCTGGAAGAGCATGTGGCACCAGAAATATTGCCTTTTGGGAAAATAGTCTGATACAGGGAGCATTATGCCTCAAGAAGCTGAAACTTGGAGAATCTGGAGTGCAGAAAGCTGGAGAGAGAGAGTTAAGGGATAGACCATTCAGGCCTTGTACATTTAAAAATGATTTTGGAAATCAACCAGGCGTGGTAGCGCACGCCTGTAGTTCCAGCTACTCAGAAGGCTGAGGCGGAAGGATCGCCGGAGCCCAGCAGGTTGAGGTTGCGGTGGCCGGGAGCGGTCACTGCACTCCAGTCTGGGTGACAGAGTGAGACTCCAACTCAAAAAAAATAAAAATGATTTTGGGTTATCTTAAGAAAGAAGGGAAGCCATGAAGGCGTTTTAAGGTTAACACCAGATTTGTGCTTTATAAAGATCAGTGTAGAGAGCAGATATGTGTATGAGGTAGGAGACCATTTAGGAAAGCTAGCGAAATAATCCAGGCATTGTCTATGGCAGTTTGAGCTAGGAGGTGGTTGTGGGTATAGGAAGAAGAAGAGGAATTTGAGGGACATTTAGGAAATCTGATCACCAGGTCTTGGGGATAGAGATGGAGAACAATGTGTTATGAATGCTTTCCTGATTTCTGACTATTATTAGTAGGTGAATCTGGTACCATTCACTGGGATGGAGAACACAAGAAGCAAACCAGGATTGAGGGGAAATGATCAAGAATTTGGTTTGGGGCACATATTGAATTAGAGAAGATGTCAAGGAAACAGTTGTGTATCTGAAGCTCAGAGAAGAGGTCCAAGCTGTAGATAGAGATTTATGAGTCACAGATAGGAGGTAACCAAGATTTGGAGTGTAGATGAGGCACCCAGGTAGGTAGAATGCAACAAAAAGAAAAGAGGGCCTGGCACTGAAGTTTGAGGAGCTCAAATATTTGCTGACTAGGAAGAGGAAAGTGTTCCAGAAGAGGAGACAGACTAGCAACAGTCAGACCCATGGGAGGAGAACAGGGAGTGTGATATTCTAGGCGGTAGGGAAGAGAATCTGGCTTTTCAGGATCAGGGAGAGTACTCCCGAGAAGTCAGATACTCCTGAGAAGTGAGGTAAGGGCTGAAACATGGTCATTGGACTTCATGATATCAAGTTCAATGGTGACCTCAGTAATAGTCACTTTGGGGAAGCAGAGACTCTGGAACCCAGATTTGGGTATTATCAGGAGTGAGTCAGTGGTGCAGAGATGGAGATGACAAATATAGACATACTTCTTTGAAGAGATTTGTTGCCTCAGTGAGAAAAGAGAAGTGAGGGCAGGATGGCTGTTGATAACGGTAGGTTTGATATTCTATCATGAGAAATGGAGAGTTCATTTTTGAAGAAAAGCATGAGGTCACCTGAGAGTGTGAGTAGGGATGCCAGAATGACAAAAGTTAGGCATATTTGATATATTGTTGGTGAAGGATGTGATTGTGACAAAGGTGGAGTCTGCATTATCGTGTTAATAGCTATGTAAGCATCTGCTCTGTGTTAAATACTAAATTTTTAGAGTAGTCACTAATTAGTTTATTTGCTTTTTATCTTAATTCTTTTTTGTCAGAAGAATGATGAAAATGGAAACTGCTCAGGGGAAGGAATTGAATTCCCTACAACAAATTTATATGAACTGGAAAGCCGTGTTTTGACTGATCATTGGTCTATCCCTTACAAGCGAGAAGAATCATTAGGCAAATGCCTGTTGGCTTCTACGTACCTAGCAAGACTTGGTAAGTCTCAGGCCTCAGAATACAATAGGAAGCCTGAGTTTAACCTTAGCTGTTGTCATTGCTTGGCCATGCGATGTTGGGCAGGTAATTTGTTGTCTTAGTTTATCCCCTGTGGAACAAAAGCTTTCAACTAAATCTACTTTTTTCTTCTAGCTTCAGTAGAGTATATTATTTAAAATATAATTGAAAAGCTTTATGGAAATTAAAATTAACTTTCTACAGAAGTTTGGAGCACTTTAAATAAAGACTTAATTCAGCAGCTTTTTTTTTTAAGAGAAGAAAGTAATATTTAATAAACTTGGTGTGCTTATTAAGTGCCTGGTACAGTTTTAAGTGCTTTACAAGTATGAAGCTAATAGAGTAATAAAGTATTACTAGGTTGGAAGAATGGATGTCAATAAGAAAACATCTATACTCTAAGAGAGAAAATAATTTGTTTTTCATATTGAACTCAGGAATACCATGAATAAGACTACTGTCTTACAGAGTGTTTTTCTTATTCAGAGTATGCATAGTCTACTACCATGGTTAAATATGAGACACATCAAAAAGAAATATTTTGACTAGGGTTAGATTTACTCCCCAAAGGCTTTTATGTTGCATTTCTGACTAGTTTCTCAATAACAGCATTTATTGAGCACCTGTTGGGATCTAAATACTATGCTAGGCAGTAGGTCTGCAAAATAGAAAATGTATTTAGTATTCCCAGTGATAAGCAAAATCCATTATTGAGTTTAAAAAAGAAGTGCATTTCTTCCAAAGGATGATTTTACAGTAGATTCATTCACTCACTTAACAGGTGTTTATCACTTACTGTGTGAATTGTCACAGACACAATTCTGTGTATCTTATTACACAGTTAATTTGCTTCAGGGAAGAACAACGATTTTGGCATTTATTGAAAATATTTGTGTTTTTATAGAGCTGTTTAGGAAAACAGTAATGGCTTAGTAAGTAATTGCTTTTGGTGTTTTATTAGTTGTTTAATCAGATCACTGAATAATTATTCTGACATGGAAACATAAGTTCAGCCATTTCAGTTCTAATTAATATTTATTCAATATAATGCTGTGATTTTTTCTCAGTATATTCAACTTCTAATAACCCCTTAAGAATCAAAGTTTTTATAGTAGATAGTTTCATTATGTATGAATTTAGAATGACATATGATTTCTACAAACTACCTAAGTTCTGAATAAGTTACATTCTTTCATTTATTTTACAAAGGTCTTTCTGAGTCTGATGAGAATTGTAAAAGATTTATGGATAGGTGTATGCCTGAAGCATTTAAAAAGGTAAGAAAGATATGCTAATGTCATTTTGTGTGTGTGTATGTGTGTCTGTGTGTGTAGGGGTGAAGGTAGACAAACTTCTTGTTTTAGTTTTTTGTGTGTAGGACCAGTTTAAGAATTTTGTTTAACTGAAGAGTCCTCAAATATGAAAAAGCATGGCTCTGAATTTGGAGCTTATGAAAGATTTATTTCTTGTATGTTTAATTGTTTATATATGTCCTTGGTTGAAGATAACTTTTACTTCCTATTATTTAATTGCTAAAAAATAGGTTAAGACTTAATTATACTAGGAAATTACATAATATTAGTAGACTAATAATTGTGGTAATTAGAAAGATAGTATTTATTTATCAAAATATGAGCCACTTTATACTTTCTGTTTCACTGAGATAGAAGCAGACATTTTAAACTACTGAAAGATTGATTTGATTAGGCACTCTTACTGGTAAAATGGCATGTGTATGGCAGCATCTCTGTCAGAGCCAGAGAGGTATGCTTGCTCCCTTTCTGGTTATATTCTCTTAGAAAGTAATTTTTCTTAACAGCGGGAATAAGACATCCCAGAAATTGTGTTTTTAAAAGCACATTGACTCAACATGATTCCCTTTTCAGCACAAGTCTTGAATGCTCACAAGTAGAGGGACTGTGTCTGTCATAGACACTACTGTTTTCCCCAGCATATAAGCAAGTGTCTAGCTCATAGAAAGAGCTCAGTAAATGTTGAATTAATTGAGTGAGTCTCTTGCTGTCTTAACTTCTGGATTTTGACATCTATTTTTGTCCCATATGCAAGTAAGTCACCAGAACTACAGATGGATAAAGTTTGTATTTATCTTCTTAAAACACAGTAAAATAACTGTTTGCAAATAGTTATTCCCAGCTACATTTTGGTAGCCAGAATCTCTCTTGATTCAAGACTTTAAAAATTTGGAAATAAATTGGCTTCATCTTTGAAATAAGGGAAACATCTTTTTTGGTTGTCATTTGAACAGCAGAGGTTGCATGAAATCAAGATTTAGCTTCATTTTAGATTAATTGATGTGCCAATTTGTACCTTAAATAATTTTCCACTTTTAAGAATTCTTTGGAGAATTATAGTAATTTTTTAAAAATAGCAAAATTTTTGTAATGTGACATTATGTCTCCTTATTATATATGCTTGAACTTACAGTGAAGGACAATACAAATTTATTCAGTCATTGAAAAGGATTTATTAGTCTAAGGAAAGGCCCTTCAGGTTGACGACCCCCAAGTCCAAAAAGCCCTGATCAAGTCAGTTTGTCATCACACTGTATATTTGAACTATTATACTCTAACTCCGTACAGAGATGCTTCAGAGAACTGTTTTTTATTATGCCCTCAGCTATTATTAGTAGTATAATAAATGGTCACATGGTTGGTTGGTTGTTTTTCTGTAAAAGTATTAGTACAAAGGTACCCTGCAGTATGTTACTCAGTTTTATTAATGTAAAAATGTTAAATTCTCTTATAGTTTAGAGCTATTAGGAAGATTCTCCTTCTCAGCAATTAGACATACCTTCTTTTATTAAATCAGAAGAGCTACAGAATGCTGTGTGCCTTTAGGCTTGGCTTCCCAAAACTCAGTAGGATTTGATATAATCGGTACTACTTCCCTAGCTGTGTTTCCTGGTATGATGACCGACCTTTCCCCCTGGCTCTCCTCACAAGCTGCCTCAAAATCTTTTAGAAGTAAGGGTATGAATAATAAGTGGTTGTGTGAATAAGGTGCCCGAGAGGAGCTTTGTTGTCATTTTTATGTTCTTCACCTTCACCTCAGACCTGGATTCTTTACTAATATTCAGGCAGGGAAAATAATTTACATTTGGCTGTAGTGCATGACTATGCTTAAACTTTGTGCCCATCTTCCTCACACAAGCTACTGCCTATCTTTCCCCATCTCTTCTAGAATGTAGATAGGATTGCTTTTTTTTTTTCTTTTCTTTTTTTTTCAATTTCCAGGTGGAATCTCACTCTGTCGCCCAGGCTGGAGTGCAGTGGCACATTCACGGCCACCCCAGCATCAACCTGCTGGGCTCTGGTGATCCTTCCACCTCAACCTTCCAAGTAGCCTGAATTACAGGTGCGCACTACCATGCGCAGCTCATTTTTTATTTATTGTAGAGACGAAGTCTTGCCAAGTTGCCCGGGCTGGTCTCAAACCTGTGAGCTTAGGCAATCCACTAGCCTTGGCCTCCCAGAGTGCTGGGATTACAGACTGGAATTGCATTTTGAAAGTGAAAAATGAACAAATGAGATGATGCCAGAGGGAGTGATGCTTAATCCACATACATTTTTATTTGTTAATTATATGCAACTTCTTAAATGTTAATCTCTGCCTTGTTTTACTTTATTACTTAATTTTTCAGTATAGGAGGACTATATTGTCAAGCAAGAAAATTCTTGGAAAAAAATAGTATCTCATTGGTTTATATATAATCAGTCTTAATGGTTTTTGCTCATTTAAAGAAATAGTATGGCTAATTGGTAGAAAATCTGTAACTGAGGCTTTTTTTTGCAGCTATAGAAGTTTGGGCTCTTTCAGACTGTTCTTTTCAAGTTTTATAATGTGACCAAGATGAAATTTTTATTGCACATATTTTCCCTTTAAAGGGAAATCTTGCAAAAACATGAAACCACTATACCAACTTAAGTGAAATCCTTTGATTTCTCATTGCCTGTCCTGGCAGTTGTTGCTGAATTAGACTTCCCCAGAGACTAGAAGCCTGAGGATAGAGAGAATCCAGTTTCTCTGTTTAGATTTTTTAACAAATCCAAGAAGTTGCCTGTTAATAAGATGTACCTTTTTTTATATTTGATGTTTATGTTTAAGAAAAATAGCTGCAAAGTAAACAGTGTTATAATATCTTATCCCTCTAGAGCTAATTTAGATTTGCTTATATTACTTTTGTACATACCAAAAAGGAAAATATAAGCAAAATAAATTGGCACAGTATTTCTAAAATTTTTTTACATTCAGAGAGTCCTTCTGTCACCCAGTCAAAAGTGAAAAAATGTCATCCTATTTCTGAGATGTTAAAAAATGTGAAAAGAATATATATGTTAGAATCCATGAAATATAGTATACATTTTTTAGGTTCCAGAAATATTGATTAATTGACAGCCAGCCATCAAGATATGTTAATATGCCTTACCATTTGCAAAATGACTTCATGTTTGTTATATATATATTTTTTAACTAAAAGAAATATTTTTGTAGAGACAAGGTCTTGCTGTGTTGCGTAAGTAAGCTGGTCTCCAACTCCTGGGCTCAAACAATCCTCCCACCTCTGCCTCCCAGAGTGCTGGGATTACAGACATAAGCCACTATGTTCAGCCAACTTATATCTTTTGATCCTTGTAACATCTGTTTGAAGTGGGTAGGAATTTTGCCTCTTTAGATATGAGTGAACTGATCCCTTGAGAACTCAGATAAATTTGTTCAAGGCCACACAGCTATAAAACAGTAGCATCAGAATTTATCTCAGGTTTTTACTTGCCTCACACCACTTGACATCCCCAAGTAATAGTGAAAAGTAGACCAAAGAAAAATTTTCTTTTAAACAGACTGCTTTAATGTAAGAGAATTAAAATTCAAAAACAGAAGTCTGTGTTTTGAAATAAATAAATGTACTGTAGCTTGGGTCTTTTAAAAGCAAGTCATCTGCATAAAAAAGTATTTTGGTCATAATCTCTTGCCCATTTGAGACTGACCTGATAAACTGTAGATTTATTTTCTTCTTTCAGTTTAGACTCTAGAATGCCCTTTATGTTTTTGTAGCTCCTGACATCAAGTGCTGTTCACAAGTGGGGTACTGAAATTCACGAAGGAATCTACAACATGTTGATGCTCTTAATAGAACTGGTTGCAGAGAGAATAAAACAAGATCCAATTCCCATTGGTCTTCTGGGTGTGCTTACAATGGTATAGTATCTCTAAAATGAAGTACTTTGTCAAAGTTTTAATTTTGTTTAAAATACTTGCTGTTCTCTGACTTGTAATTAATAATGAGTGATAATGATTTTATCATTAATGATATTGTCTTCACTGTTAAGTTCTTGGTTTTTCTTTTTAAAACAAAGCAACCATCCTGTGTTTTCTTGTTTGAAAGAAGTACCTTTCTAATTTTAATAGATTTTTCAGCTTGTAGAATGATTGAATGCATTTCTCTTATCTCTCCCTGATTGTTTGCATCTTAAGTGCTTTTTCTTTTGGAGTACGAGTCTCACTGTATCACCCAGTGCAGTGACATGATCTGGCTTACTACAGCCTTGACATTCTGGACTCAGGTGATTGTCCAGCCTCAGCCTCTCAAGTAGCTGAGACTATAGGTGCACATCCCCATGCCCAGGTAATTTTTTGATTTTTTTGTAGAGACAAGGTCTCGCTATGTTGCCCAGGCTAGTTTGGAACTCCTGGGATCAAGCAGTCCTCTTGCTTGGCTCTCCAAAGTGCTGGGATTAGAGGCATGAGCCACCGCGCCTGATCTTAAATAAGTAACAGTAGCTGCATGAAAACGTGACTGTCATGTTTTCCTCTCCTGACTTCTGTCTTTGCTGCCTCTTTGCTTATCTCTGCTGGTGGCAGCCCTGGCAAGTCGGGAGCATTAGCATCACCTTTCCTTGAGTTAGACCTCTCATCCTTCTGCCCCTCCCCCTCCCTTCCGATGAAGACCCAACAGGACAGGAGATCACCACATTAGTTCTTTGCTCCTCTGAACTAAGGCATATGCTTTGTTGGTATTCTTGAAAGATACCATTAATAAAGGAGTCCAAGGCTATATTTTTATCTTCTTTTCTAATGCTAATATGTGTTGCTATAGAAATAGATAATGTTTTTCTGTTCTCTTTGAATCCAGGCTTTTAATCCTGATAATGAATACCATTTTAAAAACAGAATGAAAGTGTCTCAGAGGAATTGGGCAGAAGTATTTGGAGAGGGAAATATGTTTGCTGTTTCACCTGTATCTACTTTCCAAAAGGTAAACATAGTTTTGTTTCATCTTTTTATAGAGAAATATATTGAAAAAGAAGATTTTTGTGTGTGCTATAAAAATGACAACTTACATGGAAGGACTAAAACAATCTGTGAAAATGAATATTCCATATAGAATTGCCACAAATTTTTTTCAGATATTGCATATTTTTTCATAGTTAACTAATATGAAGAATTTTGTACATTTGAAATGGTATTTAGAGAAATGAGAAATAACTTTAGCGTCCTCTGTGTGTTAGATTATCAGGACCCCAGTTTAGTTAGTGGCATAGTTTCTTAGAGGTATAAGAGAGACTAGAACATTTGAAGTGATTTGCAATGGCTAATTGTACCTAGAAAAAATAAGGTAGCAGTTAGTCTCATATGTAATTTTTTTTTAAACTTCATAAGTATTAAAATTTTTGCTTTTTCAGGCCCCAAAACCAATATCTTTATTTTGTATTGAAAAATCCATACTCTGCTAATAACACTATACCTACAAGGAATACATCATCTAAACAATCCTTGCGTTCAGTGTTTGGCTTTTGAGAAACAGCTGAAAGAAATCAAGTTTAATCTATGAAAATCTTGTTCATTGTTTTAGTAGAAGCAGAGAGCAGCAATCATTTATTTAACATTTACTATGTGTCTGGCATTATTCTAGGTTTTGGAGATATAAATATAAACAGTCCTTGTCTTTAGTATAAAGAGTAATAAGATGTGGTTCCTAACTTATATAATAGTATAGTGGAGAAAATTTGAAAACAAAGAATTACAGCATGATAAATAGTAGATACAATTATAATAATATTGACTGCATAGAGAGGAGAGGGGGTGGCTATTGCTACCGTTCGGGTAATACTCCAGAGAGGTGTGAGAGCTGAGTAGGAAGGGCAGTTAGTGCGTGCTTTGGGATTTCATCCCCACAGCCCCCTTTTGAGTTAGGCCCTATTCTTACCCCTGTTTCATAGATGAGAAACTGAGCACCAGTCAGAAGTGAAGTACTTGTCCATGTCCACATACCTAGTTACAGAAAGAACCCAGGCAGGCCAGCTCCAGAGTCTGCATTCTTTAACCATATGCAGTCCTGCCAACCAAAATGCTAAAATCTTCTCTTGGGAGGTGTTGTGAGGATGAAATGACAAACATACATAAAAACTCTGAACATGGGGGTTTGCTATAGTAAGTACCTGCCAGATGTCCATTCTCTTCCCTCCAGTTACATATGCAACCACTACGGCCCAGAAATGCTGTCTTTGTATTTCCCCTAATTACCATGAAGGAATTCTTTCTCCTACGAAGGCTCTAGGTCTCCTCCCTCTCCTGCCTTCTCTAGCATATTACTCCTCAGGTTTTCTGTTTTTTCTTTGATAGCCTTCATCTTTTTCTCACTACTGGATTATTACTTTTGTAGGCAGCATGTTCTGGTGTCTCCCATCTTTAAATATTCAGCCTGGAATACCACTTTCCTTTCTCCTTCACAACCATACCTTTTGCAGATTTTATGTCCTCTCTCCCAGTTATTCTTTTAGTGGTTACCCTAACTTTTAACTTGTTAACTAAACAAAGTCTACATTTCATCAGTAGCTTTATCCTCCTCTGAATAATTATAAAGACTTTGGAGTATTTCACGTGTCACTCCCCTGATTTATTATCTCTTTATCGTGCATAGTCTTAGTCTTCCCCTATCTTGTTTTTGCCCCATAAAGTAAATAGCACATGCTGCAAAGTGTTTTTAGTAAGGTTCCATTAGTTGGTAAGTCTGGTTTTTGGTGGCTTGAACTTAGCTTTATTTCCCATTCCCTGAAGTACTGGGTTTTAAATTCTAGATTGGTATCTGTTTTTTGTTAGATTGTTAAAGATATAGTTTCACTGTCTTCTGGTTTGATTATTGTTGAGAAGCTGGCTATTGGTCTCACTGTTTTTTTGTTTGGTTTTGGGGTTTTTTTTTTTTTTTAGTTGGAGTCTCACTCTGTCACCCAGGCTAGAGTGCAGTGGCACGCTCATGACCACTGCAGCCTCTACTTGCTGGTCTCAGGTGATCCTTCTGCCTCAGCCTTCCAAGCAGCTGGAATGATGCCCAGCTAATTTTTTTATTTATAGTAGAGATGACGTCTCGCCAAGTTGCCCAGGCTGGTCTCGCACCCTTGGGCTCAAGCTGTCCTCTCCCCTCGGCCTCTCAAAGTGCCAAAGTACTGGGATTATAGACGTGAGCCACTGCGCCTGGCCTGGTCTCACTTGTTGTTTCTGTATTAGAAGTCTGTCTTTCCTCCACGGCTGTATTTTGAGAGCTTTCTTTCTGATGCTTGTCAGTTTGACTCTCATGTGATTGAGGTATTCTTTTTATTTTATTTTATTTTGCTTCGGATTCATTGGGCTTAGGAATCTTAGGATTAGTGTCTTGCATCCATTTTGAAAATTTCCCAGTCATTATATTTTTAAATAATTCCTCTTCCCTGTTAGTCTCTCTTCTTCTGGAACTTTGATTGGATACATGTTAGATTCCATGGCCCTTAACCCCCTTTCATATTTTACACCTTTTTGTCTCCTTATGGTACCTGCATTTGGGATAACTCTTTTCCAGACCTATAGTACAGTTCACTGAATTTTTTTTTGTCTATTTGACTCTAATCTGCTGTTTAACCTGTTCATTTAAGTCTTTAATTTTGGTTACTGAATTTTCATTTATATAAGTTCTGTTTTTTGAACTCTTTAGTCATTTTTTATTGTCTCATGGTTCATGACTCATATTTTTAATCCCTAGATTATTTAATGCTTACTTTACATTCTTTGATATCTACAGGCCTGATTCTGCTTCCTTTTCTAGTTTTTTTTGTGTTTTTTTTTTTTTTTTTGAGTTGGAGTCTCACTCTGTCGCCCAGACTGGAGTGCAGTGGCCACTCCCGACCACCACAGCCTCAATCTACTGGACTCCGGCGATCCTTCCGCCTTAGCCTTCCATGTAGCCAGAACTACAGGCATGCGCTACCATGCCCAGCTGATTTTTTTTTTTTTTTTTTTCAATTGCAGAGATGAGGTCTTGCTGCCCAGGCGTGTCTCGAACCCGCAGGCTCAGGCAATCCACTCACCTCAGCCTCCCAAAGGCGTGGGATTACAGGCTGAGCCACCGAGCCCGGCTCCTTTTCTATTTTTTAATTTTAAAGATGTGGGGTACATTTCAGGATTAGGTATACCAGTTCTGCTTCCTTTTTTAATCACTTGTTTTGTGTTTGTATGTAGGTGTATTGAAATATAGTTATACAATTTGTTTGTTTTTCTGTTAACTCGTGTTTCTTAGCATTTCATTTAATCTCGGGCTTTTTTTTTTTTTTAAGAGATAGGGTCTCACTCTGTCACCCAGACTGGAGTACAATTGCACAATCATAACTCATTGCAGCCTCTAACTCCTGGGCTTAAATGATTCTCCCATCTCAGCCTCCTGAGTAGGTGGGATTATAGGCACTTGTCACTACACTCACCTAAGTTTTTTTTAAAATTGGAATCTCACTCTGTTGTCCAGGCTGGAGTGCAGTGGCATGCTTACAGGCACCGTAGTAGCCTTGACCTGCTGGGCTCAGGTGATCCTTCCGTCTCAGCTTTCCAAGTAGCTGAAAACTACAGGCGCTTGTCACCACACCCTGCTAATTTTTAACAATTTATTATAGAGATGAGGACTTGCCATTTTTCTCAGACAATCCCCTCGCCTCTGCCTCCCAAAGTGCTGGGATTACAGGTGTGAGCCACCACAGTAAATTGAGAATGTAGCTCTTTGGGGTCCAGCTTTCTATGACAGTCTCCCTGCCCGACCTGGGATTTGTCTTTTTTCTCCTGCAAATGAAAGCTCCAGGGTTCCTGGGCTCTTCACGCCTGAGGGTGAAAGCTGGTTTCAGAGTCTGTCTGCTTCACCGGATTCTTGATTTCTCTCTGTTTTAACCTATTGAGCTCTTTGTTGTCAGCTCAGCTGTATGTTTTGCAAGATTGTCTTTGACTGTGTTCATCCAGTGTTAGTTATTTCCGACTGGAGAGCTGTCTAAGGTAACGAGACTAAAGTCCTCCCTAATTCTTCAGGGCATTCTATTTGCCCTCTTTTCCCACCATCCACCAAAATCACTCTCGGTAAGACATCAGCACCCTGTTTCCAGATTGGAAGAAAGGTCTCTTGACCCCATTGACAGCATTGGTCACAGTTGCTCCCCGCTTGGAGCTGCTTCTTCCTTGGCTTTCAGGACACTACGGCGCCTTGTGTTTCTGCCCACCCCAAGCCATGTTTCCTCTGTTGACTCCTTCCCCTCTACCCAGTTATGATCCCCAGGGCCTTCTTCTCTTTATTCACTGTACTTCTTTCTAAGAAATATCTTACATTCTCATGGATTTGAATGTCATCTTTATTCTGATGTCCCTCCAATTTATACCTCTGTGGCCCAAAGTCCGCTAGACTTGAAGAGTCGACTGTCTCCTCTTGTTTACCATACAGAGTTCTCAAGCTTAGAGTGCCTAAAGTGTAATTTCATTTTGCTTTCCCGACTCGCATTCTTCTCCTTTTCAATAAACAGCATCACCATCTACCTAGATGCTCCAGCAGAAGCATAGGAGTTAGCCGCAAGTTATTCGCTTGTTTTTCCTCCATATCCCAGCCATAAACAAGTCCTTTGATTTAATCCCAGGTGTCTGCAGTTGACTTCTCAGCTGTCTCCTGCTGCCATCCTACTCCACACTCAGCCTGTCCTGTAGTCACTGCACTCGTTTTCTGACCGGTTGTGTCTGACTGCTTCTTACTTTCCCATTTATCCATTCTGGTCTATTCTCCACATAACTGTAGGAGTGATCTCCTTAAAACACAAAACAAGCCAGGTGTGGTGGCTCATGCCTGTAAATCCAGCACTTTGGGAGGTGGAAGTGTGAGGATTGCCTGAGCCCACAGGTTCAAGACCAGCATGGGCAACTTGCCCCGACCTCACGGCCACCGCAGTCTCCATCTGCTGGAATCAGGCTATCCTTTAGCCTCAGCCTTCCAAGTAGCTGGAACCATAGGCCCGTGCCACCATGCCCGGCTGAATTTTTTGGTTTGTTGTAGAGACGAGGTCTTGTCATGTTGCTCAGGCTGGTCTCAAACCCCTGAACTCAGGTAATCCTCTCGCCTGTACCTCCCAAAGTGCTGGGATTACAGGCGTGAGCCACCGCACCTAGCTGTTTTTCTTTTCTTTTGTGGAACTTAGCACAGTTTGAATTATCTTATGTATGTGGTGATTCCCTTGGTTTTGTTGGCCCTGATGGAGTATGAGCTCCATGACAGCAGGTAGCTTGTCTCTTCTTAGTCACTGTTCCATGTCCAGCCCCTAGAATAGTGAATGCTGAAAAGGTAAGCAAGGAAGAAAAGGGAGTGAAAATAAAGAGCTCACTGAAGCGCATCAAATAGTGACCTAGCTGCAACTAAAACCTTCGTCTCTTGATTCCTGCTTTACTACTTTTTAGGTTAATAATTTTTGGTTTCTAAAATATGTCTTAGAGAATTTAACTCAAGTTATTCTGTTCCTTGGAAAACTTAAACAACTGATGTCAACTACCCCAAAATGCATACATGCTCTACATTGTGGCAATTTCATTAAAATATAGAGTCCCAAAATTATATACAGTAATGTCAAAGACTCAATAGGAAACATTTGGAAAAAGAACTTTCAAAATGGTTTTCAAATTTTCATAATTATTTTTCTGACTTTTCGTGTAGGTTAAAAGAAACGTAAGGGTCAGTGGGGAAGCTTTTATATTGCCATCTCAGTTTTGTTTTTTGTTTTCTCATAGGAGCCTCATGGATGGGTTGTGGATTTGGTAAACAAGGTATACAACTTTCATTAATATCATCATGTAGTATATTTTCCATTTTCTAATGAGATATCCCAGAGTTCGGTATTTTAAACAAATGGCAGCTACAGAGAATAATAAAAAGCAATTCTTAAGGAGACAGATTTCATAATTCCTTCCTGTTTTTGTGTGTATAATATATGCAGGTGAGCATCAACTTTTGAACTTAGTACATCTCTTGCAGTATGCCTCAGAAACATTAGGATTACCTCTAAGGGTTTCTCCCAAGACCAGTAGTACAGAGCACCGTGATAAAGTAGAATGTTAGCCTCGCTTCCTTGCTTAAATTATTAATATATAGAATTTTTAAATTAACGTTTACTCTTTTTCTTCTTAGTTTGGAGAATTAGGTGGATTTGCAGCAATTCAAGCAAAGCTCCATTCAGAAGATATAGAACTTGGGGTAAGTTAAACCACTGTCTGTGCCCAGTATGGAAGTTCACTGTACTTGAGTTGGTATACAACCAGAGGACACAATATGGACGTATTAAACTAAAGGTTACTATTTAGAGAAGCAAATGCCATGGTCCTGATAACCAAAGAAATGTTTACTCCTAATCATAACCAAATTTTCATGTAGAATGCTTATTTTTTTTCTGTTTTTCCTTTGCCTTGTGATGGTTACATGAAATTATCTTACTGTTTAAAGATAGTTGCTGTATGTGGCCAGTATATATATATATATATGCATAACAATTTTATGACTCAGTTAAGTGATTTTATAAATTGAAATTTATTTCATAGACTCAGGCACAAATAAAAATATTTTGACAAAATTTTTAGTAAGCATTTTAGTGTTACAGAACCTTATAGACACTAAAAGGCTAAAACATGGGCACTTGGAATCATCCCTCAGGTGCAGTTTTCATTCAATTTCATTTTTTCAAAAAATTTAACCTTATGGTAAGGGGAATAACTAATCTTTTAATTTTCTTCACACTGCTGACCTATTTGTAACTGAGAGCAAATTATTCTCTTCTTTAATTAATCATTCAGTTAAAAACTACTATATATTAGGCATGAATAAGACACTGTGCTAGCTATTGTAATTTGATCAATGCAGAAAATAATGTGGTAAAATAATATACCCAATTGTATATTGCAAATTGTACTTACAGTATCAGTTAATTTCTATGAGACCATGACTAAAGGACACCCATGATCCCTCTTTGGATGAGGGAAATAGCAGTGGTCAAGTGGAGAGACTGAGGGTATGGTAATAGACTGACCCTTTCTTGGCACCCCAGCATTTGTCCTAAAGGTCATTTTTCCCTGGAAGTTAAGTAGGTTGCTGGATTGTCCTTTTGATCCTTATTGACTAGATTAGTATGTCAAACATGACTTTGTTGACCTGCAAGATAGTATGTAGTGATTTAATAAGCAAAACAAAAGAAAAACCTCTTTAGAGCCAGCGTTTTATCCAGCTTACCTGTTTCTCAAGAACTGTCATTGGGCAATATCAGATATTAACTTGATTTTTTTTAAGTGTTCAAACACACATCTCATCAACAAGGGTACATGCATAATGAACATTTGTATACCTAACCCTGAATTATACCCCACATTTTTAAAATTTTCAAAAAAAAGTATTCAAACAGGCCAGATATGGTAGTTCATGCCTGTAACCCCGACCCTTTAGGAGGCTGAGGTGGGAGGATTGCTTGAGGCCAGGAGTTTGAGACCAGCCTAGGCAACATAGTGAGACTCTGTCTCTACCAAAAAAAAAAAATTAGTGGAGAGTAGTGGTGCACCTGGAGACCTAGCTACTTGGAAGGCTGAAGCAGGAGTGCTTGAGCACAGGAACTTGAGCCTGCATTGAACTATGACCATGCCACTGTATTCCAGCCTGGGTGACAGCATGACACTGTCTCTTTAAAAAAAAAATTAAAACACTCACTAATTTCCTGTAGTCAATTTATTTCAAAACAAAACAAAACAAAAATAGTACTCCCAAATTTTATCCTACGTGGATGAAAATTGGCTAAGGATAGATATATATGAATCTGGACTTACCCCTCATTGTGTTCAGATGTCCTGCAGTTAAAGATTCTTGTAAGATTTGTTTTCTTAAGGTCAGACCATTTTTTCAGAACAACTGTGTTGTTTGCTGTGGTTGACATAGAATTATATTATTTAGGTTGTATTGAGTAGATGGTAAAACTCAGCCATGGCATTGGAGTGAGTTTTTGTTGTTTTGTTTGGTTTTTTGAGTCATAGCTTCACTCTATCACCCAGGCTGGAGTACAGTGGCATGCTCATGGCTACCACATCCTCAACCTGCTGGGCTCAGGTGATCCTTCCACCTCAGCCTTCCAAGTAGCTGGGACTACAGGTGCATACCACCACTCCTGGCTAATTTTTTTTTTTTTAATTTATTGTAGAGACGAGGTCTTGCCAAGTTGCTCAGTCTGGTCTCAAAATTCTGGACTCAGGCAATCCTCTCGCCTCTCCCCTCTGCCTCCCAAAGTACTGAGATTACAAGCATGAGCCACTGTACCTGGCCCCTCTCAGTGGTTTTAATGACTTAAGTGTATTTCTGCAAATGATCACATATTAATGGGCATTGGGTTATTTCTAAGTTTTTGCTGTTACAGAGAGTGTTCCTTATAAATGTGTCTTTATGTGCATGTGCAACTGTTTCTGGGATTTCTGGATTAAAGACTACAGTTGTTTCTTGGTATACTGGGGGTCAGTGCCAGGACTCTGAATATATCAAAATCCACACATGCTCAAGTCCCACAGTTGACCCTGTGGAACTATATATATGAAAAGATGACCCTTCATATACATGGATTTTTGCATCCTGGTAATTCTGTATTTTTGGTCCTCATGTGTTCAAAACATCTTCATATAAGTGGAACCATGCAGTTCAAACCCGTGTTGTTCAATAGTCAACTGTATATACATTTGAAAATTATATTGATGATGCTAAATCTCTTTCTAAAAAGCTTGTGCCAATCTGTACTCCCACAATCCCATTTCATAGCACTCTCATTAGTGTTAATGTTTTCTATGTTCAGTTTTCTAATATGGTACACAAAAAAATGATGTTTTATTATTTAATTTGTAGTGCTCTGATTTCCTGTGAAATTGAACAGTTCGTCATATGATTACTGACTGTTTACATTTTTTATGTAAATTAACCTGGCTATTTAGGTCTCTTTTGGGTAATTTGTCTAATTAATTTTTAGGAATTCTTTTTCTGTTAAGCATAACAATGCAGTATCTGTCTTGCATATATGTAACTCTTTTCTCTAGTACTTTTCTTCTCTTCATTTTTATTGGTGGTATCTTTTGCTGTATAGAAGTTTCAAAATTTTATGTAGTCTAATATTTCCTTAATGACTGAAACATTTCCTGAATTGCTTAGGTAGTGTTCCCCTACCTCAAGCTTATAAAAATATTTTTTTTATATTTTTATAGTTTAATTTTTTAAACTTAGGCCTTGAATTAATTTAGAATTTTAAAAAAACTTGTGAAATAGGAATTCAGTATTATTTTCTTCCAACTAGGTTACTAGTTGTAAGATATTCTATTAAGTAATCCCTCTTTTAGTTATTACTTGTATTTGCTGGGTTTGTCATATTATCAAAGTCCCATCTGCATATGGATTTGTTCCTGGAGTTCTGTTCCAGTCATTTTTTTAACTCATTCATTCTTTGGTCCATTTTTATAATACTGTTTTTTAATTATTGGTAGTGTGTGTTCTGCCTAATATCGTTCTTTTCTAAAATTTTTATTAGTGTTCTCATATCTTACTTTTCTGGTTATAGTCAACCTATCAGATTCTCCTACATAAAATTCTACTAAGATAATGTTTGAAATTGCATTAAATTTATGGGTCAGTGTGTGGAGAATTGACATTTTAAAAATTGACATTTCCTTTTAGAAACATGATATTTCCTCATTTATTCAGGCTTCTTTAATGTATTTTTAAAGTTTTATAATTTTCTTCAAATAAGCCTTCATTGTTTTTTGTTAACAGAATATTACATTCACTATTCTTTCCTTTTCAGAAAAAAAAATTCTTTAAAATTATTTCATCCATTTCTCCAAAAAAGTTTTGTTGGCATTCTGATTTAAATCACATTAACTTTCTATAATAATTTAAGTGAATTAATCTCAATTCTTCCTATCCAAGTTTAGTTGTCTAGTCTTTCATTCATGACTTGATCAAATCACTATTTAAACTTCTCTGACATATGAAAAATGATTTATTTAATGTTGACAGAAAAGAATTCTCTTAAATTTATTTCTAACCTTTGCTGTCTTTTTCCAGGCTGTCTCAGCATTGGTGCAACCCTTAGGAGTGTGTGCAGAATACCTGAATTCCTCAGTGGTACAGGTAGGTTAAGCCATTTCACGTGACCTCAGAAGATGATCCAAGACATGCAGATGGTAATAATTTCCTTTTTGTCAGGTTGTTCAGAGTTGTGTCTAATCTAGAGTAGCTCCTTTTTGTCAGATTAGTTATTTTTTAATAAAAATATTATCAGAGGATAAAACATGTTTAATAATAATTTGAAGTATGAGACCTCTGACATTTGAGAAAGTTATTTGCCTTTTCAGTTTATCATTTTATTCAAATATAATTTTTATTTACTTTTTATTTTCTTATCTATAAAGTAAGTAAATATCCCTATTTGCTTTATAGGATTGTTTGAGTTCAGTGCCATTGTGTATCAGATCAGATCAGTGTTGAGCAGTCGGCTAGGCTCATTTACTAGCTCAGTCACTTGCTTCCAAATAACAGCTTAACAGTGTGTCTCATCTGACTTCCTGCCTCTGCAGAATTGGAAGTCAGCAGGCCATAGAATGGTCAGAGCTGTGAGTGTTTAGTTTTCTAATGCTAAAAGCCTATTCTACTTTTCTTGTTTCCGTTTCATTTCAGTTAACATGTTTTACTGAACAAAATGTCATATTGAAATACCTCTTTATTAATTTATTTTATAATTTAATTTAATAGATACGTTTGTAAAACCTGTAACTTTTACAGAGCTTTTTAAAAATCACCGTAGAGCCGGGCGCGATGGCTCAAGCCTGTAATCCCAACACTTTGGGAGGCGGAGGTGAGAGGATTGCCTGAGCTCAGGGGTTTGAGACCAGCCTGAGCAACATGGTGAGACCTTGTCTCTACAATAAATCAAAAAATTAGCTGGGCATGGTGGCACATGCCTGTGGTTCCAGCTGTTTGGAAGACTGAGGCAGAAGGATCGCCTGAGTCCAGCACATCAAGGCTGTGGTGGCCGTGAGTGTGCCACTGCACTCTAGCCTGGGTGACAGAGTGAAACTCCAATTCAAAAAACAAAAATCACCATAAATGGGTCAGGCATGGTGGCTCACACCTGTAATCTTAACACTTTGGAAGACTGAGGCAGGAGGACAACCTGAGCCCAGGAGTTCAAGACCAGCCTGGACAATATGGCGAGACCTTGTTTCTGTAATAAATCAAAAAAATTAGCCAGACATGGTAGCTCATGCCCGTAGTCCCAGCTACTTGGAAAACTGAGGTGGAGGAATCACGTGAGCCCAGCAGGTCGAGACTGCAGTAGCCATGGTCATGCTATTCCACTCCAGCCTATGTGACAGAGTGAGACTCCAACTCAAAAGAATAAAAGATAAATGATAAATAAATACCACCATAAAGCCGGGCTCGGTGGCTCAGCCTGTAATCCCGCGCCTTGGGAGGCTGAGGTTGAGTGCATTGCCTGAGCCCGCGGGTTCGAGACCTGCCTGGGCAACTTGGTGAGACTTCATCTCTACAAAAAATCAAAAATTAGCTGGGTGTGGTAGCGCGTGCCTGTAGTTCCAGCTACTCGGAAGGCTGAGGCGGAAGGATCGCTGGAGCCCAGCAGGTCGAGGCTGCGGTGGCCAGGAGCGGCCACTGCACTCCAGTCTGGGCGACAGAGTGAGACTCTAATTCAAAAATAAATAAGTAAATACATACATACATACATGCATACCACCATAAATGGTTTTGAAAGTATAGTGGACTTCTGGAACAATGTTTTTATATGTACTATTTCTTCTTTTTAACGTCAGATTTATTTAGAGCCATTTTAATAAGGGAGATAGGATTTTTTTAGTAGGTTCTGTTGATTTCAATTATTTCTAAATGTTAAATGCTTTCTTTAAATGTCAAGGTAATACTGCAAGATTTTTAAGTGAAATAGGAAGACTATTTATATCATTTCTTTATTCTGTGTATTAAATTATTTAGAAACAACTAGTGTTCTTTCAGTTTTATAACCATATAAATATAACCATTAAATTTTTAGCTGAAATACTGACATAAAGAAGCAAAGTGATTTGACTTTAATAATTTAGTGATAAATATTTATAATTTAATGATTGATTTTTTTAATCATAAGGATCAGGATTGGAATTTAAATGCATGCTCTTATATACTGCTCTGTGGAAGGGAATTTAGCATAAATATTCTAATTGGTAATTAATATTAAGGTCTTTAGAAATCCCAGATGTGTGTGTGTGTATGTAGAGTGTATTTAAAAAGGATAAGAAGTATATGAATTTCCAACCAAGCATATCTAACTCCATTTTTATTTAATTGTATCAAACCATCCAAACTTCATTCAGCAATAAATTCATACCATTGTACATGTTGCTTATGTAACAGTTGTCTCTACCACTTGCTACCTGTGTGACTTTGGAAGACTTTTTTGACTTTTGTGCCTCAGTTTCCTCATGTAGACTGGTCATAAAAATATATATATACCTCTGTTACAGAGTTGCAGTAAGTATTAAGTAAGGCCTGGCACATGCTAACAAGAACACTCTGACCTACCACTTAATCATAACAGCTCTTACTCCTTTCTGTACAATTGGCAGGACTGTAAACAAAGAAATTCTGTCTGGCTAATTGTCTGATGTCATTTTAAGTCATTGCTAATGGACTCTTGGCTTTGACAGCCAAATATTATTTATCTTCTTTCCTTGTCAGCTACATTTAAAAAATTATCTTACTCAGGTGGAAGTGGCAATTAAGATCTAGCTAGAGCTGGGCTCGGTGGCTCAGCCTGTAATCCCGCGCCTTGGGAGGCTGAGGTGAGTGAATTGCCTGAGCTCGCGGGTTCGAGACCCGCCTGGGTAACTTGGCGAGACCTCATCAACACAATAAATCAAAAAAATGAGCCGGACGTGGTAGCGCGCGCCTGTAGTTCCAGCTACTTGGAAGGCTGAGGCGGAAGGATCGCTGGGGCCCAGCAGGTCGAGGCTGCGGTGGCCAGGAGCGGCCACTGCACTCCAGTCTGGGCGACAGAGTGAGTGTCCAACTCAAAAAAAAAAAAAAGATCTACTAGTGTTTTACCACTTCTCACATACTATGTAGAGTTAGTTACCTGGCTATATTACCATTCTGGAGCAATGTATTATATGAATCTCATCTTCAGGTCTTATTCACATCACCAAGCAAGAGTAGTTCATATGACAGCTGATTTTGCATGGTTTGTGCTTGTATTCATTTAAAAAAATCAAACACAAAATATTTACTACTATCCAACATCTTTACAATTAAAGAAAAATTTATTACAAGAATTGTACATACTCATGCTTAATGTTTTAAGCATTAGTCCATATGTCTTGAGTTGCTCTTCAGAATTACCTTTATAAGACAGTAATGGCAGGAATTGGGCCATGTTACATTAAAGAAGCTGAGGCACAGGGTTAGCTAAGAGTTTATTTGGCAGTATTAGCTAGTTAGTGGCAACTCTGATAAGAGTTTATTTGGCAGTATTAGCTAGTTAGTGGCAACTCATATCTTTTCATTGCACCTTGTCCTTTGTGAATTGTAAATGAAAAAGTATTTCCTTTCTGCTTTTGTGACAGATTCAGGTGTTCTTATTAACTGTAACATTTTATTTCTGCAGCCCATGCTAGACCCAGTCATTCTTACTACAATCCAGGATGTGCGGAGCGTGGAAGAGAAGGACCTCAAAGACAAGGTAAGTGCTCTCTCCAGGGAGGCTGTAGTGCCAGTTAGCTCACAGAAGCGGAGCCAGGACCTGGCAAGATTCATACACCATTCCTGCTTGGATTCTGATCACATAACAGTTTACATCAAATTAATTTTATATTTTCTAACTAAAAAGTGCTATTTCTAATGTACCAGTGACTGTTGTCAGTAGAATGAATATAGTGTTCTCAATGATTGATACCATTCAGAATTTTACATGATTTTGATGGTATCACAATTGGTATAGAATACAAGAAGCTATAAAATAACACAGCTTCAAAACTTAGGCAAAGATGTTTAAAGCAACTGTAACATTTAATTTTGACATGATTGATGTTGTCTACCTTGATTCTCTCACAGGACCGTTCCCTTTCCTTTGCTGCTCGCCCATGTGCTCTGTTTAGAAGCAAAATGTAGTTTAATTGGCCATGTAGAATATCGGTCAGATACCACCAGACTACTTGTGGACGTGTTGTAAGAACTGGGATCAAAATGGGTTCGCCAATTCTTTTTGTGTTTTTGTTTTTGTTCAATGAAAGAGATTGGTGAGCATCCCCGAGCTCCTGTCTGCCATTAAGTTACTCTGCATGCGCTTCCAACCAGATCTGGTGACAGTTGTGGATGACCTGCGGCTAGACATCCTACTGCGCATGCTCAAATCACCCCATTTCAGTGCTAAGATGAATTCCCTCAAGGAAGTAAGTTTTGCTTACGTTTCCACAATACTGAAGGCACAGGCGCCAGGCTCTGCCAAGATTAGAATACTTGCTCGTAATCTTATAAAAAGAGATAACAGCCTATAATCCCGTGCTTTGGGAGGCTGAGGTGAGTGGATTGCCTGAGCCCATGGGTTCGAGACCCGCCTAGGCAACTTGGCGAGACCTCATCTCTACAATAAATCAAAAATTAGCCGGGTGTGGTAGTGCAGGCCTGTAGTTCCAGCTACTTGGAAGGCTGAGGCGGAAGGATCGCCGGAGCCCAATGAGTCAAGGCTGCGGTGGCCAGGAGCGGCCACTGCACCCCAGTCTGGGCGACAGAGTGAGACTCTAACTCAAAAAAAAAAAAGAGATAACATTGATTATGTATAAATGGTGAACATATTTGTTACTGTTTGTTAGTAAAGCCTTCTTATATGTGTTACTTTAAAAATTCACTCTCTGGGAGAGCACACCTCATCAACAAGGGTTTTCTGCGTAATGAATATTTGCATACCTAACCCTGAATTGCACCCCATGTCTTTAAAATAAAAAATTTAAAAGTAAAATAAATAAATAAAATAAAAATTCACTCTCTGAAATATTGGAAGTATTTAGTATTTTTGCGAAATTTCCTAGAATGTGCTACCTTAGATACATGCTTTAAGATTTGCTTTTTACTTTAAGGGCACAGTCCCTTTTATTTCATTTCAGATATAGGTTTACTTAAACCAGATCTCCTGACTGGAATTGGGACAAAACCAGAATGACTGCAACTATATTGGTCTATGCTAAATGATGGAAATAATTTTCCCTCTGGCTTCCTAAACTTGTATCATATACACAAAAACAGCATAGTTGAGTTTTGGTGAGTGGCAAGTGGAGCCAGTACAGTTCAGTTAAAATTCCAGCTATTTTTCCTTTGGTTTTGTATTAGAATTCTTGACTGTAAGTGAAATAAACTCATCTTGAGCCATTTTAGGCCAAAAGAGAAATTTATCAGAAGAAGGCGAGACTATTTCACATAAGTGGAGAATTGAATAACCAAACCAAGAAAGGGCAAGGACATACATGAGCAACAGGACAACTGGAATTTGAGACCTGACTGCTGCCAGGACTCTGTCCAAGTCTTGTCTCTGCTTTTCTGATATTGGCCTCATTCCTCTCTACCTGTTGTGTGGCATTTTTCATATGGTAGAGATCATGGCCTTGGATAGTTCCCAAGTTTCACCTCCTGCAGTTCATATCACCAGAGAGGGATTGACTCTTTCTGCATACTTTCTACGAATAAAATTTGGAGCAAGTGCCCTAATTGAGATTTGGTTTAGATGCTCATCCTTGAGCTAGTCAGCAGTGGGCCAGGGCATGAGAGCTGTAAGAGTGGCTCCTTGTTCTTTTTTAAAGAGACATCACAAATAGTAGTCTGTTGACTTCTCATACCTGGCCTTTGATCCATTTTAGCTAATTATTGGACCACATTGTAACACTGTAAAAATCATAGATTATATATGAAGATTTTGATAATGTATATTAGATTTAGTCACAATAATCCTGTCTTTTTAGGTAACCAAACTAATAGAAGATAGCACTTTATCCAAATCTGTGAAGAATGCTATAGATACAGATAGACTATTAGATTGGCTTGTTGAAAACTCAGTTCTGTCAATTGCACTGGAAGGTAAGTTGTTTTCAGAAAAATAAGAATTGCTTAACACATAATTTAAGTAATATATTTTTGTGCGGCCGGGTGCGGTGGCTCAAGCCTGTAATCCCAGCACTTTGGGAGGCCAAGGCGAGAGGATTGCCTGAGCCCAGGGGTTCGAGACCAACCTGGGGCAACTTGGTGAGACCTCGTCTCTACAATAAATAAAAAAATCAGCCGGGCGTGGTGGTGTGCGCCTGTAGTTCCAGCTACTTGGAAGGCTGAGATGGAAGGATCGCCTGAGCCCAGCAGGTCGAGACTGTGGTGGCCGTGAGCATGCCATTGCACTCCAGCCTGGGTGACAGAGTGAGACTCCAACTCAAAAAGAATGTATATATGCGTGCACACACACACACACACACGTATATGTATATATGTATTAAAATGTACAAGGTTGTTGCTTTGACTGTATTAGCTTTTAAATAATCTTGCATCAAGTTACTATTGTTTTAAATTAAGAGAGTCAGTGTTCACTGCATCTGGCTTCCTCTCTGGTCTTTCTTCTATTAGGCAACATAGACCAAGCACAATACTGTGATCGTATAAAGGGAATTATTGAACTCTTGGGCAGTAAATTGTCTTTAGATGAGCTCACTAAAATTTGGAAGATACAGGTAAGTTGATCAGAGTTGTTTTTGCCTTTTCCTGATGTTTTGGACTGCAGGATGGAGGGGTGATGAGTGAGCAGGGAAATGGTACCTCTATCTTGCTTTAAACAGAGCAGCTGTGCCTAATCCACTTTATCGTTTTGGATTTTTATTAAGATTACATATGCAGCAAGGCTTGTATTACCTACAAGAAGTTTCAAGCTTCTCGTCTAGTCTTCTCGTGTTTTAGATTTAAAAATGAAAAGCCTTACTCAACGTAATATAGCAGTTAGTGGCAGAGCTAGGAATAGTTGTATATCTTTTGTTTAGTCCAGGGTTCTTTTTGTTATATTGTTTATTAATTTTTATTGATAATTTTTACCCCATTTAATTCTGTTAAATAAGGATGATAGATGAATTTGCAGCTTTCCTCTTACCAGGACTCTCAGGAGGTAGAGCAGAATCCAACAGACTCATTTTCTTTTTTCTTCACCTTGTTCATAATATCCCTTCTACTGGTTTACACCCCCCCCTTGCAAACATTCCTTCTTGAGTCTCCTTTACTAACTTATTTTCTTCTACTTTACCTTTAAATGATTTTTCAAGCCTTAGTCCTTAGCTCTTTTCTTACTATATCAGCTTTTACTAGTCAACTTCAGCTGCTTCTTTGGCTTTGACTACATTTGTATGCTGCTGACTCTATTAATTATATCTCTAATTCAGATCTCTTCATAGAACTCCCATGCCATATATCTAATCCTTTGTATTCAGATGTCACCTCTCAAGGGGACATATAGAGATCACTGGGATTATAATGCAGGGCAAACTTATGCCAGCACAAATTTTTCAAAGATGTATGTTTCCTTGAAGTTTTCTATTCAAATTGCACAAAAAAGCAAATAAAGAGATATATATAAAACAAAATATCAACTGGCGTTTCGAAGAAAAAGAATGTCCTTCCACGTTGTATTTGAGCAACAGACTGGACAATAAATTACATATTACTAATGTGGGAGGCAGAAAGTGAGACTGCATTGTCTGCTCGAATAGAAAAATACCAGGTGGAACATGGCAAACAAATTAGTTGCACAACATGTATTTTTTTTTTTTTTTTTTTTTGAGTTGGAGTCTCACTCTGTCACCCAGACTGGAGTGCAGTGGCCGCTCCCGTCCACCGCAGCCTTGACCTGCTGGGCTCCGGCAATCCTTCCACCTCAGCCTTCCGAGTAGCTGGAACTACAGGCGCGCGCTACCATGCCTGGCTAATTTTTTGATTTATTGTAGAGATGAGGTCTTTCCAAGTTGCCCAGGTGGGTCTCGAACCCGTGGGCTCAGGCAGTCCACTCACCTCAGCCTCCCAAAGCTCTGGGATTGCAGGCTGAGCCACCAAGCCCGGCTACAACATGTATTAATGAGCCTGCAATGCAGGTAACTGTTTTACACATTACCACATGTTAGAAAAATGTAAGGTATAAAATTGTGATTGTTTTAGTAATCAGTAAGTTCCTCAATGTCCAAAATTTTATTATAAGCCAAATGTCATTACAATAAAATAATTGATTCCAATGTTATACTATTTAATATGAAGTGATTTATTTTTCACTGTTTCATGAAGAAGTACGGTTTAGTTGCTGGTAGGTGATCTGTGAGATGTCTGTGAGTGCCAAGGGCTAAATATGTGACTATTACACTTTCACATGTGTAGTTCATTGGCATCTCACATTCATTATATCCAAACCTAGTCATTCTCCAATCTATTTCATTAATGATATTATCCTTCTTCTACTTACTAAGTCAGAGAACAGCCTGGAGCTCACTTTGGCAGCTTGACTGTATCAACTTAATTGCTGTATTAGAATCTAGTTCGGAAATAAGAAATTGCTGGGTATTTCAAACAGGGAATTGACTCCAGGGGATTGTTTTCAAAGGTATTCCTAAGATGTAAGAGGGAAAGAGAATGCTGGAGAAACAGAAGGGAAGAAAGGATATTATTATCATGATTATTATTGTTATTATTTTGAGTCAGATTCTCACTCTGTCACCCAGGCTGAAGTGCAGCAGCACGCTTACAGCCACCACAGCCTTGACCTTCTGGGCTCAGATGATCCTTCCACCTCATCCTTTCAAGTAGTTGGAACTACAGACATGTGTCACCATGTCCAGCTACATTTTTTTTTTTTTAATTGTAGAGGCAAGGTCTAGCCAAGTTACCCAGGCTGGTGTCAAACCCCTGGAATCAGGTGATCCTCTCTCCTCTGCCTCCCAAAGTGATGAGATTACAGGCGTGAGCCACCATGCTTGGTAGAAAGGGTATTAAGTTCTAGTAAAGGAAGCTGCTTTTGGAGGTGCTTTTACTTTAAATGCTGGAACTGTCAAAGAGGTACAGATGTCACCAAGGCTTCCAGAGTCCCTTTCTGCCATAGCCATCACTTGACATTCAGTCTCTGAGCCTAAGCCAGAAACACTTCTTCCTCCTGCCTCTCATCTCCCAGCACTGCCTCTCACTGGCAGAATTTAAGAGGATAATAGAGGAGCTTTGGTAAATGTAGTTTGCAGGCTCCAAAGCCAACATTGCAGGGTGAACTATAGAAATGTGCAGGAGTAAAAGAAAATAGTCTCAGGTTCCATAGATTTTACTTCTATGTCTTGGTCTTGGTGGAATACCCTCATATAGTTTTGTTTTGTGAGTGCAAGTTTTGAATCCACATAAGGTTGAAGATTAGATGCCATGATGTATATATTGTATATCATAATTACATTTTTTTTATTTTTTGAGTCAGGGTCTCACTCTGTTACCCGGGCTAGAGTACAGTAGCATGCTCGTGGCCAATATGCTGGGCTTGACCTGCTGGACTCAGGCAATCCTTCCTCTTCAGTCTTCCAAGTAGCTGGAACTACAGGCACGCGCCACCCCACCTGGCTAATTTTTTCGATTTATTGTAGAGACAGGTCCTGCCATGTTGCCTAGGCTGGTCTCGAACCCATGGGCTCAGGCAGTTCTCTTGCCTCAGCCTCCCAAAGTGCTGGGATTACAGGTGTGAGCCACCGCACCCAGCTCACAATTACATTTAATGAATGACTGAGAAAATTCTTAAGGAATTGAATCTAAAAATGTCCTGTCTTTCGGTCTCTCACATGATGAACAGTGAGGCACAACAATGACATGATTGAGGTTATAAACATAAATTTCAACCATAAGGTTGACAATAGGGCCTACAGCTCTGAAGCACAGTCTTATTGCCAACAGAATAAATAAATATTAATTGAAGTCAAAAAATATCCATGAGCAAAATAAAAACAAAAGCAGGTAATACTCTTAACTGGAGCCCTCAGGATCATTTATAAAATGCCACAAATGAGTATGCCCGTCTCATAATGTAATCAGTTTGAATTTTTTACCTCGTTGAAAATATTTTGTTCACTTCTTGAAGTGAATGTCAGATTGAGAACTTGATTCTTGTCCTTTTATTGACATTGTCCTTTTAAAAATTAATGCTGCTAGGAATTTAAATAATGACAGCTGATAGATAACCATTAATAATGGTTGCTTCATGTAGTCTTGCCAATATTGTCATGCAAGTGAGTGTTCATTAGACTTCAGTCAGTTTATCTCTGTTATATTTTTGCTTTTGCTTCTATAGAGTGCCAGGGAGAAGACGTAGGTTTTTTCCAAGTTCCAAGACTTAACTTTTTTCCAATGTCCCCTTTTCTAGTCAGGACAATCATCTACCGTGATAGAGAACATTCACACTATTATTGCTGCAGCAGCTGTGAAATTCAATTCAGATCAGCTTAATCATTTGTTTGTTCTCATTCAGAAGGTATGTGTGTTCAGTCAAACTTGCCTACTTTTATATTTTCCTAAAATAAGCTTTTCTGAGGTTCTCCCCAAATGGCAGTGTTTAAATGTACTTTCCTTACTTTATTAAAGTTTTTTAGCTCATTTTTAGTTTTTGCATATTTACCAGTTTGCTTGTGAAGCAATTCTTCTCTCTCTTCTTTTCTATTTGACAGAGCTGGGAGACTGAGAGCGATAGAGTAAGACAGAAGCTGTTGAGCCTGATTGGAAGAATAGGCCGGGAAGCTCGCTTTGAGGCCACTTCTGGAAAGGCAGGAGAATCAAACTGGTGTTTTTTGTTTTGTTTTGTTTTGTTTTAGCTACAAATGCTCAAAGCAGTTTTATTTGCATATCAGCTGGCTCATCATATGTGATATTATTGTAGGTGTTAGATGTCCTCTGGGAACTGGCTCACCTTCCAACCCTGCCCAGCAGCCTTATTCAGCAAGCCTTGGAGGAGCACCTGACAATCCTTAGTGATGCATATGCAGTGAAAGAAGCAATCAAGAGGAGCTACATCATTAAGTGCATAGAAGATATTAAAAGGGTTGGTTTTATCTTTGATCTAATTTTGTTGTTAGAGCAACAGTATTGCCTGAGAAATTAAAACCAAGTAATTTTCCTCCTCTACTATGTAAATTAAACTAAGTGTCCTATTTGGAAACTCTTACCTTAGAGTTCAAGAGTGGGAAGTTATAGTATTGTTTTTATCAAGTCACTTATATTTCTCTTAAAATTATTTTCAGCCTGGAGAATGGTCAGGTTTGGAAAAAAACAAGAAGGATGGATTCAAGGTAAGACTTTGCAGCTAGAACCAACTAAAAGGTATACTATTTTAATAGTCTCCTCAAATAAATGTCATCACAGTTTAAAAGTAATAGTATAAGGCTGGGCGTGGTGGCTCATGCCTATAATCCCAGTACTTTGGTAGGCTGAGGTGAGAGGATTGCCTGAGCCCACAGGTTCAAGACCAGCCTAGGCCACTTGGCGAGACCTCATCTCTACAATAAGTCAAAAAATTAGCAGGACGTGGTGGCACAGGCCTGTAGTTCCAGCTACTTGGAAGGCTGAGGTGGAAGGATCACCTGAGCCCAGCAGGTCGAGGCTGCGGTGGCCGTGAGTGTGCCACTGCACTCCAGCCTGGGTGACAGAGTGAGGCTCTAACCTAAAAAATAAATAAATAGATAAAAATAATAGTATGTTATTGTGTTTCTTAGAGCAATGTTCATATTCAAACTTGATGTTTAAATACTTGTTTATGACCTGTGCTTTAGTATTTAAGACTTAGGTAGTTACTGATTCTTAAAGGGAAAAAAATCCAGGATCACAGTTGAAGAGTTTTATTATATAATTTTCTAAAAATTGAAAGACTTTCAACTAGTCTTTCTTTTTAAAATTAAATCTAAAGTATATGCAATTTTAATGGTGCAATAGATTCTAGATGAATATTGTGCCCTTTTTTCCTCTTGTAAGGGAGAAATGGAGGAACAGTAATAGAATAAGAGAGAGATACTAGAAGGAGGAGGATCATTAATTGCTGGCACATATACAGGCTCTTCATTTAGATATGTTCTTAAAGTAATTCCTGAGGCACGTAATCATTGAATGAGTGCCTGTTCCTGAGGCGCAATTTTAGAAGGCTGGATTGGATGGTGACTACCAGAGGAACTGGGACTGTAGAAGCCCTACCCTTTAGGACTCTGGCTGCCAGGTTACTGTAATTTATGCACTGTTCTTGGAAACGATGGCTAGTAGATTGAGCAGTTAATGATCATAGCTCTCTTGTTTCCCAAGTCTTTAAACCTCGGGTCTCTCCTCTGAGGGGAAGTCACAGTGGCCAGCTCAATGGAATGTGCTTTTGTGGTTGCAGCAGCCCTGACAGATCAGTGTTGTCTTCTCACCAGGGCTCTCAGGTCGCCTAGACTGAGCTTAAAGTGTAGCAGTGGGAGGGATTGTCTAAACTTTATTTTATTATTAACAAACATAGGAGAAGTTTTTGTTAAGATATAGTGGCTTAGTAATTTTGTTGGTAAAACATTTCTTAGCTTTGTTGATAAGTATTTCTTTAAAGGATCTTGAATATTGCTAATTTTCATTTGTCCATTCAGAGACTTTTAGCTCTTGTTAAGAGGCTTTGGTGACTCAGTGGGCTGTTATTCTCTTAAGTTGTATTTGGTCAAGAAGTTTAATTGGGGACATATAAGAACTTTATGTTAACCAGGCATGGTAGTTCATGCCTGTAATCCCAGCACTTTGGGAGGCAGAGGTGCAAGGATTTCCTGAGCCCATTGGTTCAAAACCAGCCTGGGCAACATGGTGAGACCTCATCTCTACAATAAATCAAAAAAATTAGCCAGGCGTGGTGGCATCTGCCTGTAGTTCCAACTACTTGGAAGGCTGAAGCAGAAGGATTACTTGAGCTTCACAGGTTAAGGATGTGGTTGCTGTGAACATGCCACTGCACTCTAGCCTAGGTGACAGAGTGACACTGACTCAAAAAAAAATAGAACTTTATGTTGTATATTTCTGACACTGAAATTTTATCAAGTAAATTTTCTATGTATAACCTAGTGCTAGAGATTTTAAAAGGTATTCACAGACTGAAACCGGTAATAATTCCTCAGGTTATAAGGAATTATTTCTTTAATGAAACAACTTTGCTTTCTTTCTATTTAGATACAATTTGAATTTTTCCAGTTTTCTTAGCTCAGTCATTCAGATAATTTAGCAATCTCTCCTTATGATTCAAATTTGTCCAGAGTTACTGAAGAAGTTTAGAACCTTCGGTGGTTCTAGTAAGAAGAAAGAGTATCTGTAGAAAAATGGTCTTTTCTTCTCAGCACCTGACACGTTTCTTTATAGATACTGAAGGACTTTTCCCTCCCTCCAGGGAAATGACCTTTGAAACCAGAAAATCCTTCCTGAGCGTTACTCCTTCCTTGTACAGCTAAACATACTTAGCTCTTCTGGTCAGTTGCATCACTGCATCTTTATTGCTTCTCTTTGCAGTCACCTCATTCACATCTATTGTTTTATAACAAAACTCAAAAAGTAAAAAAAAAATTTGAAGGTGTTTTGTGAGACTTGAAAGGAATATTCTTCCTTTTTTATTTCCCCACTGCTCCCAGTAAAGAAATTCTGATGTACTATTATTTCATTCCAAGCAATACCTTGCATTTTATATAGCACTTTTCGGTGCTAAGTGCTTTCAGTGCTAAGTGCCTTTGCAGATGCTCTCTTAAGTACACGTGACTGAAGGGGGGCAGTGGGAAGATCAACGCCCCCCTGAGTATGGCTCCAGGCAGGGGGTGAGTTACTTACTGCCACTAAAGGTGTTTTTCTATGCTATGCCCTTTCCTGCCAGGCAGCAAGGTGGGCTGACTGGGGATTATGTCTCCCTGCCAGGCTACACAGAAACTAAGCAAAGGGTAAGACAAGATCACCCACCTCTTACTCCCTCCTGCCCTCAGCTGCCTCTATTCCCTCAACTGGTTCCTTTCCCTCTGCTTTTGACACTCTTAAAATTCCCAAGTTCCACTGTTGTGTTTGGAAATTCTGACCTTTATTTCTTAACTTTATTTCTGTAGATTCTGCCAGGGTCCCCTCGGCTCCCTTGATTCTTTTTCCTTTGCTTCCTTTATACCTACCACTGTCTCCACAACCCACCCCCTCTTACTTCACTTCTTTTTTTCTTCAATTAAAAAGTTTATATGTACACTTTCCAAAAAATTACTAAACAAAAAAAAAATTTATTTTTACTCAACTGTTAGTACCTGCATTTCTAAGTCGTTTTCTTCAGGCCTCCTCGCCCACGTGCCTGGCAGGCTTTCCACAAATGCTGGGTCCCTTCCTCTTACTTCCTCTCCCTCACCGTGTGAGTGCACCAGAAGTCTCATTTGTACATAGTTGAGCTGCCTCTACTTGCCAGAATGTGTAACAGAAAGTAAAAGTAGCAAGATGTCCTCACTGCATGCAGTTACTCTCACAGTGTTGTGGTTGATACAGGAAGAGGTACTATAAAAAATTTTCCACCCAAGCAGAAACTTTTGTTTTGGTTCTAGATAAAAGGCTTGGTTGGAAAAACAAGACAGATGAGTAAGTGGAGATGTTCAGCTTTGAAAAAAAAAAAACTCAAGAAAGAATATGAAAATTTTCTTTATATACATAGAGGATTGCTATAGAAAAGTTTGATTCAACTTTTTAGGTCTCCTAAGAAGTTATGCAGAGGCATGTTTTTAGTATCAGTGAACTTCTGTGAGAACAGTCAGAAAACAATGTGTTGCCTCTGAGGTACTAAGTTCCTCATCACTGAAATACTGAGAGACCAGTTATTTCATACAAGATGAATAAAGAGAATGTAAGAATAGGTTTACAGGCTAAACCACTCAACCTCTAAGGCTTCATCTAATGTTAAGAGTCTAATTTGGATATCCCATTAACTCCTACTTATGAAACCTCAACTCCCTGACATTATCAGATATCTTCATTTTAATTGTTCAACACTCGTTTGCCCCTTCTGTAATTGGAGAAGAGTAATTTAAATTTCTCTTGTAACTTAGCAATGTCATATCATAGATAAGATGAAATAAATAATGTCTTTCCTATTTGCTAAGCTTTGGAAAGACTATATCAAAAGTAATTCTCAAATTCCAATTTGCATGGTTTTTCTTTTGATTGTATAATGAATTACCTTCAAAGGGTAATTTTCATTGTTGAATAAAATTT
Organism: Carlito syrichta; assembly: GCF_000164805.1. Classification (NCBI taxonomy): domain Eukaryota; kingdom Metazoa; phylum Chordata; class Mammalia; order Primates; family Tarsiidae; genus Carlito; species Carlito syrichta. The sequence goes on from NW_007047452.1 coordinate 78,236, forward strand.
TTTTTTTTAATTTCAGTAATTGACTTATTAACTGGTCATAGTGATACTTTTTAATATATCTGCTTATTGTTGAAGGATTCAAATTCATTCCTAATTTTTGTAATACTTTTGGAAGGTATAAGTTTGCATGTAAACCTTAAAGTTTTGATCATTGTCATTTTCCAACTTTTATAGTGTACCAGAAATACTCTAGATAGTCTCACAAGTAGTTGTCCTTTAGTATATACCTTATTACTGTGATACTAAGATGCCAGTGATTTCAACCTGCATCACAGATGTAATTAGTTTGCAGGGAAGAAAAAAAGAAACTGTCCACTTTTCCTGACCCTTTTTTTAGATTCACAATCAAAGGTTGAGTCTAAGCCTTCTTTTGACCAGCCTCACTGTGGCACATCACTTTACATATCTATAGTAGTGCTTTGGGACCAGTCTAAAATCTTTAAGATTGGCTGTATAATTTTGAGGCATATTGAAGGATGTGAAGTTTTGTGTGCTTGTCCTCTTTCATAAAACTCAAGCTGCTTTTTTCCTTAATTGAGTTGAGTATTACAAGTTAAACACCTTCTTTTGAATTAAGGTGTAACTTAAGGCAGAGAAACATTTAGTGCTGAGTGAGACAGCCCTTTACAGGGTATGAGTCTGTCGTGCCCACTTCTGACTTTGGAAAGTGCTTTAGTCTGAGACCACTGGCAGTTTTCTTTTATTTTAATTGCATCGATAGGCATGACTTGTTAGTGCTGCATCACAGTGTAATCTTTTTGGTAACACTTAAGTAACAAATTAGTGATCCACATTTAAGTGAGAAAGCCATTCTTGTTTGGTACTCTCGTACCAAGTAACAACTAAAATGACAGGTAGATGAACAAATACATTTTGTGTGTAGCTAAGTTTGCACATAATCAGGTAAGGACAGCTATATCAAAACTTAATCCTGTGCCTAGTGGCCGGTGAGTTTCTTGTGACATAATTATAAAAAGTATCAATTTCAGAAATGTTAAAATTAATAAAACCTGTGCCTTAGAATCCAGGAAATATGGTATTTGCTGATTGATTGTCAAATCTGTATGAGACAAGGAAAACAATATTGTTTGGCAATAACTTGCTCATATTTGCATATCCAGTAGTGAGATGTTTTTCTGCAAAAGACATTGAAAGTATTTTTTCTCCCCACAGGGATCTTTTTGTCTTATATTAAGACTCAATAAAAAAAGAGGCTTTAAAATAAGAAATTCAGTTTCTAAAATAATGCTAAGGACTTAGGCTTTTACTCAGTTTTTTGATTAGAGATTTCATAATCAATCAATTGATTGTTTAATCTGACATATAATGAAATTTCATAGTTTGAAAGATGCTATTTACTAAAAAGCAGTTCTTTTGTCAAAGAGCATTACATGAACATTGAACTTTTTATATCTGTGCTATGAAGATCTGGATTGTCATGTACCAGTTTCATAAATAATATATTTGAACATGTTTTGAAAAATGTATAGTACAGTATAAGTGTAAAGTGTAAGAAAAATAAATAAAAGTAAAACTACTGCCTGTAAAGTGTTTTAACTAGGATATACAGATTGTCTAACTTGACACTCTATCAGCATATCATTAGTATTTTAATTAAATTCTTGTAGAAAGTCCAATTCTTATTTCATTTTAGTTAGCAGCTAGTTCAGTGTTATCTAGGTTAACCTTATGCCATCAGTTTATTTTATTGTGCCAACATGACTTAGCAGCCTGTGCTACTTAATCTATCCTCTGAAGTTGCTAATTCCTTGTTGTCTGTTTTTTGCTGATATACCCCTGTATATTTGCTGTCACTTCACATCCACTCCTGTTTGCAGTTCTTGACCTTAGGAAATTGCATGCAGAATAAGAAGTTGAAGACTGAATTATGAGTGCATGGAGATAAACTATAAGTGGGCAATATGAAGAGGAAAATAATAGAGTAATAAAACCTAATTGACATGGAAATTTTTTATAGCTAATAAGTGAATCTGCCATCGATTTCTAGATTTAATTAATGTACTCCTTTTTAACTCTAGTCATCTCAGCTTAATAATCCCCAGTTTGTATGGGTGGTACCAGCTTTGCGTCAGCTCCATGAAATCACTCGCTCATTCATAAAACAAACCTATCAAAAGCAGGACAAGGTAAGAGTAATTTTTTTTATACGATTACTTGCATAACCCTTTATGATAACAAAACATGGCTAACATTACTATGTTTATAGTCATTATCTTGCATCTTTATGGTTATTAGTGTAATTAATTTATGTTATGTAATGAGTTTAAACATCATTCTGCTTTCACTTTTGTGGTGCTTAAAAATATATATATAGGCCAAGCGCAGTCAGTGGCTCATGCCTGTAATCCCAGCACTTTGGGAAGCTGAGGCAAGAGGATTGCCTGAGCCCACAGGTTTGAGACCAGTCTGGGAAATATGGCGAGACCTTGTCTCTACAATAAATAAAAAAATTAACCTGGCATGGTGGTGCATGCCTATAGTTCCCACTACTTAGAAGACTGAGGTGAAGGGGTTACCTGAGCCCAGCGGGTTAAGGCTGCAGTGGCTTTGAACATGCCATTGCACTCCAACCTGGACAACAGAGTGAGACTATGACTCAAAAAAAGGGGGGGGGGGGAAATATATGTATATATATGTCTCTCCATCCCTAACTCATTTCCTTTTTATTTGCTTAATTTGTTGAAATAATTAAGTCAATTTTTAAAAGTTAGAATGGTAATTTAAAAATTGATTTGAAAAGATTCAAAGGCTTGTTTTTGTTTTATATTGCAAAAAAATTAGCTTGTATTAAACCAACAAAATAACTGCAAATTTTCACACCACTTTCTTTTTGTTGTTTGTCAAGAGCATTATTCAAGACTTAAAGAAAAATTTTGAAATCGTGAAACTGGTAACGGGAAGCTTGATAGCTTGTCATCGGCTTGCAGCAGCTGTGGCTGGACCTGGAGGCTTAACTGGCTCGACACTTGTGGATGGCCGGTACACTTACCGGGAGGTATCAGGCCTTGTGTTTTTGCTTCATGTTTTGCAGCATTCATTTGGCCTTTTTATACTTGAACTACAGAAGGAATATTTGTTGTGTGTGACCATAAACAGGTAGCATGAAGTATCTTTGTAGTGATGGAATAGTTTTGTGTCTTGACTATAGTTTCAAAAGAAAGTTTAGAGAAATGATATTTGTAGATTAATCTTTCATATTATAAAGGTAAAACATCTTTTTTTAACCTTTGATCTGAAATAATTGTTAATACTATGGATGATGGATTTTGTTTTTCACGTCACTTGATTTTAAATATTATTTTTTAAAAATTAATTGTAGAATAATTACTAGTAAAAATATTACTAGTTGTGAGTTTGTGGTATTTTCCTTTGAGATTACAGAAATTATATTTTATTGACATCCAAAGTCAACTGAATTTGTAATAGACTTGAATACCAGTTGTACTATCAACTTGTAAACAGACTTTTCACATTTATTTTACCTTAGATTATATAAAAAAGGGTTCGGTAAAACCATTTTTAAATTTTAAAGTTGTGTTTTGTTTAATGTTGCTTTTAGGTATGAATGCCTGGAGTTAACTAATTAGCATCATTTCTTTCTGCAGTATTTAGAGGCACATCTAAAATTTCTGGCATTTTTCTTGCAAGAAGCTACTCTGTATCTGGGTTGGAATCGTGCCAAGGAAATCTGGGAGTGTCTTGTGACTGGCCAGGATGTTTGTGAATTAGATAGAGAGGTAAGAAGATAATATTGTGGATGAAGTAAGGCAGAAATGTTTAAATATTTCACTTTTTTGTATGTCTCACATAATCAATTCTAAATACTTTTCAGTTTACATAAGAATAAGTAGTATGGCCGGGCTCGGTGGCTCAGCCTGTAATCCCACACTTTGGGAGGCTGAGGTGAGTGGATTGCCTAAGCCCGTGGGTTCGAGACCCGCCTGGGCAATTTGGCGAGACCTCATCTCTATCATAAATTAAAATGTTAGCTGTGCATGGTAGCGCGTGCCTGTAGTTCCAGCTACTTGGAAGGCTGAGTGGAAGGATCGCCGGAGCTCAGCAGGTCGAGGCTGCGGTGGCTGGGAGCGGCCACTGCATTCCAGTCTGGGTGGCAGAGTGAGACTCCAACTCAAAAACAAACAAACAAAAAAAGAATAAGTAGTATGGGCCAGGATCTTTAAGTGCTGAAAACATGTTTTATATAATCTGCATTCATGATAAAAATAAATGTATGTGCTCTTTGATAATTTTGATACCATTCTGGATAAAATACCAAATTTAACCAAGTGAATACAGTTAGAGGATTCCAGATATATTTTAGTATTTTTCTCTCACATTGAAACAAATGTTAAGTTACCAACAGAAAACTTTGACATCCTATAATGATGCTGCACTTCAGAAACACTAAAGAAGAATTTTAGTGCCTGGATAAATTTGTAAAACTAAAATTAAACAGCCAAAAATAGATTAAATCAGGAACAAAAAGCATACTTTGACATTTTCTAACAGTGGATCTCGTTTTCCTCATCTTATTCTACAGAATAACATTAACTACTTCATAGGATTGTTGAAAAGATTAAGTACGTGACAATGCTTAACACAGTGCCTGGCACATAGCAAGGCTTAATAAATGTTGATGGAGCTAGGCGCAGTGGCTCACACCTCTAATCCCAGTACTTTGGGAGGCCAAGGCAGGAGGATTGCTTGCGCCTAGGAGTTTGAGACCATACTGAGCAACATAGTGAGACCTCATCTCTACCAAAAGAAAGAAAAATTAGCCAGGCATAGTGGCGCATGCCTGTAATCCTAGCTATTCGAGAGGCTGAGGTGGGAGGATCACTTGAGCCCAGGAGGTTGAGGCTGCAGTGAGTCATGAGTCACCGCCCTTCTGTCTAGGTGACAGAGTGAGACCCCAACTCTAAATAAATAAACTGTAAATGGAAAAAAACCTAAGAAAAGATGGAGTATACATTTTTATTATCCAGGAGAAAGATTTCTAGTGACTACTTCATTTCATTTCAGAATTCTAAGCATTTCAGTTTTGTTTTGTTTTGTTTTTGAGTTTCAAGAGTCTCACTCTGTTACCCAGGTTGGAGTGCAGTGGTATGCTCACGGTCGACCTGCTTGCTGGGCTCAGGGGATTCTTTCACCTCAGCCTTCCAAGTAACTGGAACTACAGGGGCATGCCACCATGCCCACCTAATTTTTTGATTTATTGTAGAGGTGAGGTCTTGCCAAGTTTCCCAGGCTGGTCTCAGACCCCTGGGCTCAGGCAATCTTCTCTCTTCTGCCTCCCAAAGTGCTAGGATTACAGGCGTGAGCCACTGTGCCCAGATGCATTTTAATTTTGAGTGGTATTTTGGCAATATGAATTTTTAAAGTGTTAAAATAGTTTTTTACTTTTCCAGTTTTGAATACATATTTTCCTGAAATGGATCTCAGTTATAGGGTGATATTTGTCTTAATCCACAGATGTGTTTTGAATGGTTTACAAAAGGGCAGCATGATCTTGAGAGTGATGTCCAGCAGCAGCTCTTCAAGGAGAAGATTCTTAAATTGGAGTCGTATGAAATCACTATGAATGGTAGGAAGAAATTCAAAATCCTTTTTTCTGGTACCTTGATTTTATTCATTCCTTTCCCTCTGGTCCCACTTTCCAGAAGCAGCTAAATAGTTTAGGATATCCTGGAACTTTCCTTGTGCATATGAAGACATATTTAGTACACACATAAATTCCTTTTTAATTATACGTAAGTGGTATCTTTTATAGGCTCGACAGATCAAATTGTCTTTTCAAAATTCCTTAGTACAATTCACTTTTTAAAGTGAGCGACCAGTGGCTTTTAGTATAATTCACAAAGTTGTGCAGCCTTCACTACTTTCTAATCCCAGAACATTTTTATTACCCCAAAAATAAACGCTGTGCCCATTTCCACTCCTCCCTTCACCCAGCCTTTGGTCTGTTGTTTTTCTTTATGGATTAGCCTAATCTGGATATAAGCAGAATCGTACAGTATGTAGCCTTTTCTATTATGGCTTCTTTCGTTATGCTGAGGCATAATGTCTTTAAGGTTTACCCAGGCTGTAGCATACTAGGTGTATCGGTACGTCATTCCATTTTGCGGCTGTATAATATCCCACTATATGGATATACCATTTTTGTTTATCTGTTTATCAGTTGATAGACATTTTGATTGTTACCACTTTGGGGCTGTTATTGATAATGCTGCTGTCAACATTCATGTACACATTTTTATGTGGATATAAGTTTTCATTTCTCTTGAATATATATCTAGAAGTCAAATTGCTGTGACATATAATTAACCTTTGAGGAACGGTCAGTTTTGCAAGGTGGTATCACCGTTTTATAATTCCACTAGCAATGTATGAGGGTTCCAGTTTCTCGACATTCTCACCAATACTTGTTAGAATGTCTTTTTTTATTTAGACATCCTACTGAGTGTGAAGTGGTATCTCATGGTTTTGATTTGCACCTTTCTCATGACTAATGACACTGAGCATCTGTTTATATGTGCTTATTGACCATTTGTACATATTTTTGGAGAAATGTCTATTCAAATCTTTTGCTTTTTTTAAATTGGGTTATTTGTTTCTTTATTGTTGAGTTGTAAGGGTTCTTTATATTCTGGATACTAGCTACTTATCAGATTCATAAGTATTTTCCCCCATTATGTAGGATGTCTTCTCACTTTTGTGATAGTGTCTTTTGAAGCACTTAATTTTGATTAAATTCAATTTACTTATTTTTTTCTTTTGTGGCTTGTACTTTTGGTACCATATCTAAGAAACCATTGCCAAGAGTTTTTGGTTTTATCTCTTGATCTACCTTGAGTCTTTTCATTGATTATTTGTGTTATTTAGAGTACATGAATTTATTTGACATTCTATAATTTCAGGTTTTAACTTATTTAAGACTTTTTTTGAAAATGTGAATCTCTGTGATCATCGATTAAAAAGACAAGGGGCTCAGTTGGTAAGTACATTATTCTCAAATCTAGATAATTTGGATACTCTAGAGCAACTTGATATTCAGCAAAAAAAGAAAAGTTATAATTGAGGGATTTTTTTTTTTTTGAAGAACATGATCTCCATGGTTGCCAGCTTCTGCATTAATGACAGAGCTTCTCTTAGAGTGTAATGGATGTTCCCTTTCCAGCACTACCAGGCCTCACCAACTACTTGGGAGAGCACAACTCACATCTTAAGTCACTCTCTTTGCTTCTTGCTGATCTAGGGATAGCCAGTGGCTTCCCGTGGCTAGGTGAATGCCAAGTAGAATTAGTTCATCTAAGTTTTCAACTCCTCAGATCCAGCAATTCACATGCAAACAGTCTTAAATCCTGGGATTTAAGTAAACACAGACTGGGATCACAGTGACAGAAATTTGGGGAGAAAAATTTAGGGCTGGACAATGAAGCAGGAAAATAAGGATTTATGGAATGTATCCAGCTTATGTTTATATTTACATGTACCTCTTTTAAAAGGGCTGTGGCAAAAACTAAAGATTTTTCCAGGTCCCTTTCATTCATGACTTGGTTTCCTGGTGTGATAAGAATTTTTTCAAGATCTTGTAAGCCCTGGATCCTGCTATTTCTAATGGCTTTGGGAAGACAAGATGGTGAGCCCCAAGAATTACTAACCACTTCTAGCTTGACTTCATTTTCTTCTGAAGTGAAGCTCATGAAGATGATGCCCATCTCACTTCTGCTTTTTTATGCTTTAGTAACTTGTCTGAGTATGTGTCCATCTTGGGTTCAGTGATGTCTGGAGAAAATTCTCTGTACCTCTCCTGCTTCCCGTGGAGGTTGCCCGATGCTTCTGTGGTTCTTTTGTTTTATAAAGTTCCAGCTGTGCACAGTGGTTCACACCTGTATTCCCCACACTGAGATGCAGAGGTGAGAGGATTGCCTGAGCTCAGGGGTTTGAGGCCAACCTGGGCAACTTGGCAAGACATCATCTCTACAATAAGTTTAAAAATTAGCTTAGTGTGGTGGCATGCACCTGTAGTGCAAACTACTTGGAAGGCTGAGGTGGAAGGATTGACTGAGTTCAGCAGGTTGAGGCTGGCGGGGCTGTGAGCATGCCACTGTACTCCAGCCTGGTGACAGAGTGAGACTCAACTCAAAAAAAAAATTCCATATCAGTACAATAGCATTTTTGTATATTACAGAGGTTTTGCAGCCTTAATTCAAGTTGAACTGAAGAGGTATGGACTCACTGTGTAACAGAAAATAATTGTCTGTAATTTTTTCTCTTGAACAGTATGTAGAAAAGCTGGAATTGATAGGAATGGATTTCATTTGGAAAATAGCCATGGAATCACCTGATGAAGAAATTGCTAATGAAGCAATTCAGTTAATCATAAACTATAGTTATATTAATCTAAATCCTAGGTTAAAGAAGGTGAGTATCTAAAGGAAAAATTTCTCATACACAAAAAAAGCAGAGAATTACATAATTTTTGGTGATAAGCTGTGATCCTTGGCATGCCTCAAAATTAGTTTCTTTTTTTTATGTTTTGTTTTGAATAATGATTACAACTAAATGTAAAATACTAATTTTAATTTCTGTGTACCTCTTACTTTCAGGATTCAGTATCTTTGCATAAGAAATTCATTGCTGATTGCTATACAAGATTAGAAGTGAGTAACGCATTTTATTTCGCCTGTTTTTTAAATAAATGCTTTGGTTTTCTCCTTTTATATTTTCATATTTTTAGATAATTTATAATGTTGATGTTTGTATCTGGATCCTATTGAAGAATTCGTCAACCGTGTCTACCCTGGCATAGGGAACAGGGATTTGCTGTGATGCCCCAGGACAGGCGTGCATTTTATAGGAATCTTACTTCCCCCACCACCTCTCTCCCCCACCTTATCCTCCATTTTGGGGTTATAGGAACTATCTTCAGAAAACTGGTTTCCAATGTATTCCATATTTCTAATAGAGTCTTTTTCTCCTTTTCTTTTTCTATCCAGGAGTTTTATACAAGCACTGCTTCTTTTTCTGTTTTTCTCCTAGTTGTTTTTCTTGTAGTTTCTGTTTTACCTGGTTATGCCATAAATACTACTAAAGCCCATAGCAGGGCACCCTGTTGTAGGTAGTATTGGTTGTCTTTGTCCATTAGAAGTTTACTGCGTAATATTCTCTCATAGTATTTCTTTTCTTTTTTTTTTTTTGAGTCAGTTTCACTGTCACCCAGGCTGGAGTACAGTCGCATGATCACGGCTCACTGCAGTTTCAACCTCTTAGGCTCAGTCAGTCCCTCTGCCTCAGCCTCCTGAGTAGCTGGGACTATAGGCATGCACTTCTACACACTGCTAATTTTTTTTATTTTTGTAAAGATGAGTTCTCACTATGTTTCCCAGGCTGGTCTCAAACTCCTGGGCTCAAGCAATCTTCTCGCCTCGGCGTCCCAAAATGCTGGGACTTCAGGCATGAGCCACCGCACCTGGCCTCCTCCTATGTATTTCTAATGTCTTATTTTCAGCATGATGGTTAAAGCATTAAACATTCATTTTCAGTTGAAATTTATGCTTAAAGTTTTATATTTAGTCAAAAGTATCACAAAAGTATTCCCACATTCTTGGAAGTATATCTCAAATAGACTTTTCTGGACTATAAAATGCTACAGCCTCCAAATGCCAGTAACTTTCTGATAAATAAGTGCTAGAATCTGTACAGCATTTTCCTAATTGTGACTGTATCCAAATGTGTCATCATAAAAAAACATTCAAGTGTTAGTGTACCCCTGTATGAGGTATGTGTAAGGATTTACATACGAAGAGGGGTCATTTGGTAATGTCTGGAGACCTTTTTGGAGGACCCTAAAAGGGTCCTCGTGGGCAGAGGCCAAGGATCCTGCTAAATATCCTTCAATGCCCAGGACAGCCTTCAACAATTATCTAGCGCCAAATGTCAGTAGAGTCCAGATTGAGAAACCCTGATACAGAATGTTTGTTTGTATTTTTCAGGCAGCCAGTTCAGCACTTGGTGGCCCCACTCTAACACATGCTGTGACTAGAGCAACAAAAATGCTTACAGCAACTGCCATGCCAACTGTAGCAACCTCAGTTCAGTCTCCATATAGGTAAGTGATCAGAAGTTCAGTCTCCATATAGGTAAGTTATCGCATAAACATATCTGTTTAAACAAATAATTGACGTCCTTTTTTTCCTGTGTAGTTCACTTATTTGCCTGATTCCCTTGTTTTAGATTGTAACTTTTGCAAGCTCTCATATCCTGAGAATTATAGTTCCCCATATACATACAATCCCTGCATCTGGGTCTGTTTTAGAGATCTGCATGTAGGTCATTTCCAGAACCACCCAAGTATTGCTCTGCCTTTCCCTTTCTCCCTAGTGGACAAGTTCTCTTGTTTTTAATTTTACTTGATTCGTTTTACTCCTTTTCTGTGTTGTATGAGTAACTTACTCTTTAGGATGGAATAAAAATATATTTATTGTACAGAGACTCATTATTTTCAAGTTTGAAATATTTGCTTACTTAGATATAGCTTTTCTCCACGAATAGTCAAATCCAGAACATTAATAGGGCAAATAAAATGAAGTGAAAGATGATAGTTAATTAAAATTATACATTATAATATAATCATAGGCAGTTAAAATATTATGTAAATAAAATTATTTTTCAAAATAATTTTTAGTGAGACCTTTTATCCCCAAATGTTTGTGATAGAACTTTGAACTGAACTGACCATTATCTTTTACTCACTTTGCTGTGTTTAGAGTTTCTGGGTATTGCCAGTGACATCTGAGTTAAGTATTTGCTGTAGTTCTTTGACATAGGAAGGAGAAACTATGTGTATTTTGGAACATTAGAATGAAGTAACTAAAATGCTTTTGTGGGGGTTTATGCGCCTTTATTTACTGATAAGCACCCCAAATCATTGATGCCCAGGAAACCTAGCTGGGTGCTCAGAGAAGGGCTTACACTCTGTTCCTCACTCTGCTGCCCTCTAGTGATGGTTGCTCATATAGTCTTTCTCTACTCCTGGAATGACTGTGTATTTATTTATTTTTATATACAACTAGGGATGTTCCTTTGCTTTTTAAACCTTCTTTTAAAAGGGGAATCAAGACAGTGGGTTCTTGCCCACATCCTTCTTTTTAATGAGTTGAATACTGTGTCACTATACTTTATTAATATGAACGAAACCACTGAAACAGCCTTCTCAGCTTTTTTTTTTTTTTAATGGCAGAATTGATTATAGAGTCAACTCATGATAAGAACATTAACATGATTTTTACATTCCCACATTCTTGGCAACATACCTCAAATAGACTTTCATTTAAAATGTATATTAACAATTCCTAATTACCTGTTTGTGATATATAGTCCACCTTTGTGACTTAGTTCCTTAACAATTCATTTATCCAATAAATCAAAATAGAAATGCACTTAGGAGCTGTTAGATTGGAATTTTCAAACTGCTACTTCTTTGAGTGTGTTTTTTGTTGTTTTCTCTTTATTAAGTGCTTTTTATTTGGAATCATTTTTTATTTGGCTGACTACAGAGTAAAAAACACACAAATTTTAAAATATTTTTATTAAAAACTCTAAGTAGAGCTAAAAAAGTATATTATTTCAAAGTTGAATTTGAACCAGAATATCATAGTTTATCTCATTTAATTGACTTTGAAAGAACTTTTTAGTTGCCATAACTGTACCATCTTATAAAGGGACTAGGGATTTTTCTCTCATCTGTACAGTGTTTTGCAGTACTGCTTGTGATTTAATTCATTATTGACGCATAGTTAAAACAGTTCACGCAACAATTCACTTATTAAAGCATTTAGATATTTTTTTTTTAAAGATTTTTCATCTGAATTTCAAGGTCAAGCTCTCGCCCATAGACTGGAAGAATTTATAACTTTGTTAAATGTACTTAATAGAACTGTTAAAAAGCGAAAAATTAGCAGTAATCAACATATCAGTCCAGTTGTTGGAAAATGATAGTACCTCTTTTCAGTTTTAGAAATATACCTATTTGAATTACCTAGACTTTCTGGAATAATTTTTTTTTTTTTTTTTTTTGAGTTGGAGCCTCACTCTGTCGCCCAGACTGGAGTGAAGTGGCCACTCCTGGCCACCGCAGCCTCACCTCCTGGGCTCCGGCGATCCTTCTGCCTCAGCCTTCCCAGTAGCTGGAATTACAGGCATGCGCTACCACTCCCGGCTGATTTTTTGATTGATTGTAGAGAGGAGGTCTTGCTGCCCAGGTGGGTCTCGAACCCACGGGCTCAGGCAGTCCACTCACCTCAGCCTCCCAAAGGCGTGGGATTACAGGCTGAGCCACCGAGCCCAGCAGAATAACATATTTTTAAGGGACTTGGATTTTCATTTTTTAATGTTAACACACATAGTATTCTCCTTAAAGTATGGAACTATGACGATATAAGCCACTGAATATCACAGTCTTGTGTCACATGATAAGTAAGATTCCATAAGTCTTCAACCAAAAGAAACCTCAGATTTCATTTTCAAACAGCAGCTTTTAATTTGTGGTGTACTTCCTGGTTTGCATTTGTCTTCTAATTTTCAGGCAGTCCAGAACTGTGTCAGATTCCATGTGTTTACAGAATTTTTTGGCATATTTTAATTAAAACATTATGAGAGTCAAACCCATTGACTATTCATTTTTGGTGGATTGATGAACAGATAGGCCTATCTTTATTTATGGAAGGACTTAAAAAAAAAAAAAAAGAAAGAAAAGGAAAGGAAGCATGGGAAGGGCAGGCTTCTCCTTCCTCATTTCGTCTGTGTACTATAGCTGTGAGCAGATTGAACCACCTCCCTATTGGGTGAAAGGGAAGTTTGAGCACTGCAAATTTCTTTGACCAGCAAGTACTATGATTGTAGTTTTGGTAAAACAGACTAGAATTGAACTTAGATCAGCAACTTTTTTTTTTTGATAGATCCACGAAACTTGTGATAATTGAGAGATTGCTGCTTCTGGCAGAACGCTATGTGATCACTATTGAGGTAAGCCTCTTCTTTTTTTTTTTTTGAGAAAAGCAACTTCATTCATCATATTGCTAGACTAAATGTATGAGATGTGGTTTTTGGGCATATTTAACAGTGGCACTGTGCATCTTACTTTTGACTTACTATATCTTTTTCAAGGATTTTTACTCTGTTCCACGAACTATTCTACCTCATGGAGCCTCATTTCATGGACATCTTTTAACTCTTAATGTTACCTATGAGTCTACCAAAGATACCTTTACTGTCGAGGTAGGTTTACATTAAGCTCTATGGCCTTTTTTGTGTTATCTTCTTATTTTCATAAAACACTCTTAATCACGTGCATGAGTAGTGATTCTAAAAGCTATTTGGTAAACAAATTTAGATAAAGACTGAAATGAAAAGAAACTACAGGATACAAGCAGATATATAAATAAGTATGCATAAAATATTTTAGGCAAAGATGGACAGAGAAACTCTCTCTGAGCTGGTGACATTTGAGCATAAACTTGAGTAAAGTGACAGAGTAAATGAAGTTTGCTTGGAAAAACCTTCCAGGCAAAGGGAAAGGCAGGTACAAAAGCAAACAAGGTGGCTGGTGGGAGTAGAGCTCAGTGAGAAAGAGACAGAGTGGAAAACACTGCACTGGAAGAAGGACTTGAGATTTTATTCCACGCATGATGAAGAGAGATAGGAGTATGCGGTAGAACATTCAATTACAGTGGAAGGAGAACCTCATGAGGGTAAGGGTAAGGATGCTTGTCTTTGGGTTCTCTGATATGTGCCTAGCATCTGGAACAGTGCCCATTACACAGTAGATGCTCACCAACAGTTGTTTTAATGAGTTGCCTTACATGTTTAATTTTGTGTTACAGGCTCACAGTAATGAAACCATAGGGAGTGTCCGGTGGAAGATAGCCAAGCAGTTGTGCTCTCCTGTGGATAATATACAAATATTTACAAATGATAGCCTGGTAGGTTTAAATAAGCATTTTTTATGAATAATAAACTTATATGATATGAATATTTAGCCTGATATGAATAATTTCCTCTTCCTTTTCCTCTCAATAATTAAGAAACCACTTTTTGCAGCTGACAGTGAATAAAGATCAAAAGCTACTCCACCAACTGGGCTTTTCTGATGAGCAAGTCCTTACAGTAAAGACTTCTGGCAGTGGGACCCCATCTGGGAGCTCAGCAGATTCCTCAACCAGCTCCAGCAGCAGCAGCAGTGGGGTTTTTAGTTCTTCATATGCCATGGAGCAGGTACTGGGTGATAAATTTCAATTGAAAAACAAATATTTAATGTTTATTATCTTTTTACCTTCAGCCTGACTCTTTAGAACTGTATAACAGCAGTGCTGAGATTCAACTGAGAGAAGATGTATGATTTATCAGTCTTCTGAATCACTGAATCATTTTGCCTAGCCACTCAGTATCTTCTCTGACATCTCTCTTTTCATTGATTTTTTTTTTCCTCTATACTGGGTCATTTCCATTTGCATTCAAGCATGTTGTGTCATTTTTACTATCTTTAAAAGAAACTCTTCACTCTAAGAATGGGGAGTTACTACCCCATTCACTCCTTCCCACATCAGTGAAGCTCCTTGAAAGAGTCTTCTAAACTTGTTCCCAGCTTCTCTTTTGCTGTCTTCTCTAACTCTCTTGAAGCCAAGCTCTTTTCAGGATGGTTTGTCTCCTCCACCTCTTAGTCCTCATCTTCTTGATATATCAGTGGAATTGATGCATGTGATCACTTCCCCTTGAAATACTTTTCTTCACTTGACTTTCAGGACTTGCCTGGCTATCCTGTACCTCTCTGCCTGCTCCTTTTTTGTCTCCTTTACTGGTTTCTCTACATCTCCCTGGTCCAGTCCTTGGATCTCTCCTCTGTCCACATTCATTTCCTTAGTAGTCTTGTCCAGTCTCAAAGTTTCACATATCATGTGTACATTGTTAATTCCCCAATTTTCATGTTCAGCCTGAAGTTCAGATAGTTGATTCATCTACTTACTCAACATCTTCTCTTG
The DNA here is from genome assembly GCF_000164805.1 of Carlito syrichta. Classification (NCBI taxonomy): domain Eukaryota; kingdom Metazoa; phylum Chordata; class Mammalia; order Primates; family Tarsiidae; genus Carlito; species Carlito syrichta. The sequence goes on from NW_007047452.1 coordinate 93,295, forward strand.
AATGCTTATTAGACACCCCAATCCTAATTTATCCCAAACTGAGCTCCTGATATCCCCCTCACCACCATCTCACCCCCACCCAGACAAACTTCATCTTCCTTGCTGTAGCTCAGAGAATAGCATCTTCAGTCTTCTCTTAGATCATGCCAAAATCCTTGAGTCCTATCTTTCACACCCATATTCATCAGCAGATCCTTGACTTCACCTTTACATCCAGAATCCAACCACTTTTCTCTGCCTCCACAGCTTCCACACTAGTCTGTCATTCAACTATCATCCCTCACCTTTAGCATTTCAGTAGTACCCTAACTGGTTTCACAGCACCTGCTCTTACACCAGTTCAGGCTCTTCTCTGCAGAAAACTGAGAGCCCACGATCCTACTAAACGTAAGTCAGGTTGTGCCACTCCTTGGCTCAAGTGCTCCAGTGTCTTCCATTTCACTCAGGCTGAAAGCCAGAGTCTGTACTGGAACCTTCAGGGCCTGCCTGATGTGTGTTCCTCTGCAGCCTCTCTGAGGTTCTCTCCTGCAACCCTCCCTCCGTCTGCACCAGCCTGCTCATTGGTCCTCACATACAGGGCCTGTGCATTTGCTCTTCCTGGGCCTGGAATGCTCTGCCCAGTACCAGGTGGCCCACTCTCACGTACTTCAGCTTTTAGTCATGTTACCTTCTCAGTGAGTCTTCTTTGAAGTCCCGTCTAGATTTTTAACCCCTTTCCTTCCCCTGCGCTTCTTCTCATTTCCCTTCCCTAATTTATTTTTTCTTTAACATACTGTGTATTTTATTTATTTTGTTTATCTCCTCCATCAATAAAATGTTAGCTTCATGAAAGCAGATTTTTGTCTGTTTTGTTTTCTGCTGCATCCTCAACACCTAAAACAGTACCTGGAACACAATAGGTGCTCAATCAGTATTTGAATGACTTCATGAGTCAATCAGTCATTTTATTTATTTTATAACTTCTGTATGTCAGGACTGAGCTCGCCTCCAGGGGTGCAAAGTTGAGTAAGACTTTAGGCTTTTGTAGACTAGAAAGCAAACTAATAAAAGCAGCATTTTTGAAAGACATGTAGAGATTTTTTTTTCGTGGTTATCATATATGCTCCTTTAATTTAAGGTCTTTGTATGAGTGAGTCTTTTTAATGTAAAGCATTACCTTACTATAGATATCAAAGAACTCCTGCAGTTTAGTACAAGTTGAGTATCCCCTGGGATTTTGTAATATTTGCATATATATGAGATATCTTGGGGATGGGACCCAAGTCTAAACAATGAATTTATCTGTGTTTCATATGCACGTTATATATATATATTTTTAGACTGAAGGTAATTTTATACATTTTTAATAATTTTGTGCATGCAGCAAAGTCTTGACTGCATTTTTACTGCAACGTGTCACATGAGATCAGGTGTGGAATTTTTCACTTGTGGTATCATGTCAGTTTTCAAAAAGTTTCAGATTTTGGATTTTTGGGTTAGAGATGCTCTGCTTGTATTAGTATTGTGGAGTTTTTAAAATATCTATATTTCATATATGACAAGAATTTAAGAAAGAAATCCCATTCAGAGTAGTAGTATGGCACTTAACAACCAAAACAATGTACATCGATCTTCAAGTTTAACATTTAAAAATTATCTCATAGTTATCCTGAATTTATTAAATATCTTCCCACATATAAATGCATTATATATTGGGGTTTCATTTCTCAGTCCCTATAAACCAAAAAATAGTACTTAAGTCATAGCTGAATCTCTTCTACATTCTGTCTGTTCTGATCTTTAGGGGAAAAAGCAAGGTAACTTCTTTTTCTCCACTTACATTTATCTTTGTGTTGCATGTGCATGTATACACATAAATATACTACTTTAATTTTGCTTTCAAATCACTCATTACCCTGTCCACTCCAGATAAGCTCTGATTAGCTTTCAATAGTGCTGGGTCTCCATTGTGTTAATTACACATGCCCTTTGTTTTGCCTCTCTCTGCCTGCCTTTTGGTGCCTTACCCCTTCACTAGCCAGTGACCAGAAGGGAGACCAGGTAATACACACTAGAAAGTAGTGATCCTTCACTCTAGAATGTTCCCATGTGGTGGTCTTCAATGCAGATGAGCACCATGCTTCCCTTAAGCTTTGTAGTGGCCAGCCTTTCAGAACTAGTATTTTTATTGTTTGTAAGTTTGATTAGAAAGGGAAAAATTATTTTGTGAATTTGAATTTATGTTCTGCTTTTTTCCTTCAGGAGAAGTCCCTCCCTGGAGTTGTTATGGCTCTTGTATGTAACGTGTTTGACATGCTTTACCAGCTCGCCAATCTCGAGGAGCCAAGGTAAGTGTAAATGTTGATTATGGTTAACAGAAAGCTATGGTTAGGAGCCAAGTAACTTTTCACTTGAAACACTTTTTACTTTACATCCCATACTAAATGACTTTGTTATTAGACTGTGGCTTATGTGAAAAAAATTTATATTTGAAAAATTTCAGGATAACTCTGCGAGTCCGAAAGCTTCTGCTCTTGATACCCACCGATCCAGCCATTCAGGAAGCCCTTGATCAACTTGATTCTTTAGGAAGAAAGGTAAGAGTATCTTCAGTAGTTATTTAACTGGCTTGGGAATTTTATATCAAGATCCAGTGAAAATACAACCTGAAATCACATCAAGGCCATGTGATATCATCCTTCTCTTAACATTTCTTCTTCTTTTGAAAAATACTTTTGCCATAAATGGAAATCAGAACTTCATGTTGACTTTTAAAGTATCTATATAGAGTGAATAATGACATCAAGTTTTAGAACTTTTATCACTACCCCTCAGCCCCCATGTTATATATTAAGAAACCAAAGCCCAAATAGATGGAGTTATTTGTCCCAGATCAGGCTTGAGCTCTGATTCAGCTGTGGTGTTTTTCTTTTGTCACTATGCCTCTCTGAATCTTACTGTGTCTGAGCTGCTTTTATGAATGGATTATTATTTAATTTTTTCAGTTGATATTTAAAGTTCATTGTGTTTATTAAAATGTTCTTCCTTGAGAGGTTTTTATTTTATATTGGGAAACTGCCAGGGAATGGGGGAGGGCACACCTCATCAATAAGGGTACCTGCATAATGAACATTTGTATATCTATCCCTGAATTGTACTCCACATCTTTAAAATTTAAAAACTTAAAACGAAATTGTGTTTTATCTATAATGTTGTTTAATTACGTTCTCGGACTAAATTAATTTAGAAAAAGTTGTTAGAACTTGTTCTGAATTTTGAATTTTATATTTTAGTGATGGAAATTTAGATCAGCCCAATAATGTCATTTATGGCTTATATATTAATTTGAGTGAGAAGTGGACTAAGATAATTATAAAACGCATCACTAGTATTGGCTTAAGAAAACTTTACAAGACTACTACTTCAACAATCTTATAATTTCATTATCAGTATGTAGAAGTACACATTTTGGCCAGGTGTGGTGGCTCATACTTATAATCTCAGCACTTTGGGAGTCTGAGTCAAGAGGATTACCTGAGCCCAGGGATTTGAGACCAGCCTGGGCAACTTGGCAAGACCTCATCTCTACAATAAACAAAAAAAAATTAGCCAGGTGTGCTGGTACATACTTGTGGTTCCAGCTACTTGGAAGGCTGAGGTAGAAGGATCACCTGAGCCCAGCAGGTCGAGGCTGTGGTGGCCATGAGTGTGCCACTGCACGCCAGCCTGGGCAACAGAGTGAGATTCCTACTCAGAAAAAAAAACACACACACATTTTAAACACAGAAACAAATTTAAACGGCCTTACTTAGTGGTGCTTAGAATCATACAGTATTTGAATATTATTAAACACTTAGAATTTATATGAAGAAGTTTGGTGTTTTGTTAATAGTTACAGAGAGATGGAGTTTTATAAAGTTAATTTTCAGTCATTGGTATGGCTTATGTTAAGGAGGAAAAGAACATTAGGAAATATACTGAGATCTGTTTCTCTTGAACTTATGCTTTTGAAACATGTATTTCTTTTTTTGCTCTTTTAAACGTAGAAAACATTGCTGTCTGAATCGAGTTCTCAGTCTTCCAAGTCTCCATCCCTGTCCTCAAAGCAGCAGCATCAGCCAAGCGCCAGCTCCATTTTAGAAAGTCTGTTTCGCTCTTTCGCTCCCGGAATGTCCACCTTCAGAGTGCTTTACAACTTAGAAGTGAGAAACCGCATTTCTTTTTATTTCATTTTGCCAGCTCTGTTTGAGTTTACAGATTCATGCTTTCAGATTGCAGAAATAAGTAAATAAGTTTCTGTTTTTGTGAAATGAACCTTTAAAAAATTAGTTTTTAAAAGAATATAAATTGAAACTTTTTGCCATTGAGAATGCTTGATTATTTTTTTCCCCATTTATACCTATATATATTGTTGCACTTGCAAAATGACATCTAAATAAATAATTAGGAAACCTTATGTGTTAAACATGTGTCCTAGGCTGGTCACAGTGGCTCACACCTGTAATCCCAGAAGTTTAGGGGCCCAGAGCAAGAGAATTGCTTGAATGCAGGAGTTTGAGACCAGCCTGGGCAACATAATGAGACTTCATCTCTATAAAACAAATAAAGCCGGGCTCGGTGGCTCAGCCTGTAATCCCGTGCCTTGGGAGGCTGAGGTGAGTGGATTGCCTGAGCCCGCAGGTTCGAGATCCGCCTGGGCAACTTGGCAAGACCTCATCTCTATAATAAATCAAAAATCAGCCGGGCGTGGTAGCACGCGCCTGTAGTTCCAGTTACTTGGAAGGCTGAAGCAGAAGGATCTTCGGAGCCCAGCAGGTCGAGGCTGCGGTGGCCAGGAGCGGCCACTGCACTCCAGTCTGGGCAACAGAGTGAGACTTCGACTCAAAAAAAACCAAAAATAAAAATGAATTAGTCAGGTGTGGTGGTATGTGCCCAGCTACTTAGGGGGCTGAGGGAGAAGGATGACCTGAGCCCGGGAGGTTGAGGCTACAGCGTGCCGTGATTGTGCTACTGCACTCTAGCCTGGGTGACATAGTGAGACTCTGATTCCAGGAAAAAAAAAAAAACAACTGTTCACTTATCTTTCTCTAGAAGTTTTAGTAGACTGAATAATATGAATTATTAATCCTCAGCCTTCTTGATAAAGCCATTATAATTTTTTGATGTTAATGAAGCTTTATGAGGAATTTATCAAGAGACATGTTAATAGTATTTCTTTTCTTTTCTTTTCTTTTTTTTTTTGGAGTCTCACTCTGGACTGGAGTGTAGTGACATGCTCCCGGCCACCGCGCAGCCTCGACCTGCTGGGCTCCGGCAGTCCTTCTGCCTCAGCCTTCCAAGTAGCTGGAACTACAGGCGCGCGCTACCACACCTGGCTATTTCTTTTTCTTTTTTTATTGTGGAGATGAGATCTCGCCAAGTTGCCCAGGCAGGTCACGAACCCGTGGGCTCAGGCCTCCCAAAGCGCAGGATTACAGGCTGAGACACCGAGCCCGGCCCAATAGTATTTCAAGGGGAAAAAAGTTACTGGAAGAATTAGAGCAAGAGATGATTTTTATTACTAACTTAGTCTACTTGGGCTGCTATAACAACTTACCATAGACAAAATTTGTTTCTCACAGTTCTGGAGGCTGGGGAGCCCAAGTTGAAGGCCAGGCAGTGGCAGATTTGGTGTCTGGTGTAGGCTGACTTCTTGGTTCATAGATGGCATCTTCTCAGAATATGAATTTGGGGGGCCGAGGTGGCAGACATTCAGTCTATTGTAATTACCTCATTCAAAGTAACTTTAAACAAATGGATTTCATTCAGGAGACATTTGCTTATTGTTTACTGTCTACAAGTCATTGTGGGGGTCAGAGTTGAAAAGACAAGATATTTATTCTGGGGTCTTATGAGTAAGACACATAGGGGCTGAATTTAGTAAGTCTGGAGACCAGAGCATAAACATGGCACTGTGGGAAGGTGACCAAATGAAAACAGTTCTGCTCTTGGAGAGCGATAGATCAGACCCTTGTGCTACTTTTGGTCTGAAGAAGATAAAGCCCTGAATAATTTTACTTTGTCCTAGGAAGTTATATCCAGGCTGATATTTGCTAAAGAATCCATATCAGTGCCTAAGCAACCTTAGTTATTAAATCATGTATTTTGAGTACACAAAGTTCATAACTGTTAAGAGGGTACCTGCATTTTTTCCAAGTTTTATCTCATCTGGCAATTTAATTTGTAGTGTATAATTATATTCATTCATTTTCCTACTCTACCTGTTGCTTGATGTTCAAGGTGAGGGATAGCATCTCATATTTGTCTTAATGTAATCATTCTTGTGAAAAGATATATTGGGTTCAAAAGGAAAAAATATTTAGCAAATATTTTTTAAAATAAAGCACGTCCTTATTTAATGTGGGCATTTAAAAAACTATGTAATATTCCAAAACAGAAAATTTCTTAGAAACTTTTGATCAATTTAAGCTTGTAGAATTTGCATCTTGCAACTGCTGCCAAACTTCTTACTTGATTTTGAGTGAGTTTCTCAAAAAAGGCATATATTTTTTTTTTTTTTTTTTGAGTTGGAGTCTCACTCTGCCACCTAGGCTGGAGTGCAGTGGCATGCTCACAGCTCCTGCAGCCTCAACCTGCTGGGCTCAGGTGATCCTTCCATCTCAGCCTTCCAAGTAGCTGGAACTACAGGCGTGTGCCACCATGCCTGGCTAATTTTTTGATTTATTGAAGAGATGAGGTCTTGCCAAGTTGCCCAGGCTGATCTCGAACCCCTGGGCCCAGGCAGTCCTCTCTCCTCTGCCTCCCAAAGTGCTGGGATTACAGGCATGAGCCACTGTGCCCTGTTTAGTGTGATTATTTGTATGAAATTATGAACTCTTACTTAGGTAAATATTTCAGTGTCATACAAGGGCATCAGTATTAGATGAGACACATCTGGGTTTGAATTCTTTTTTTTTTTTTTTTTTTTTTTGTGAGTTGAAGTCTCACTCTTGCCCAGACTGGAGTGCAGTGGCCGCTCCTGGCCACCGCAGCCTCGACCTGCTGGGCTCTGGCGATCCTTCCGCCTCAGCCTTCCAAGTAGCTGGAATTACTGGTGCGTACTACCATGCCCGGCTGATTTTTTGATTTATTGTAGAGATGAGGTCTCGCTGCCCAGGCGTGTCTCGAACCCACGGGCTCAGGCAATCCACTCACCTCAGCCTCCCAAAGACACGGGATTACAGGCTGAGCCACTGAGCCCGGCATTGGGTTTGAATTCTAAACATGATCTTTGACAAGAGATCACTTAATCTCTCAGGTCTCAGTTTCCCCGTCTACAAAGTGAAATATATCTGCTAAGTGCACTATAGATGCTTGAGTTAGAATTATCACAGCGGAACTCATCTAGCTTTTTTCTTTCTTTCTTTTTTTGAGTCAGGCTCTCACTCTGTTGACCATGCTGGAGTACAGTGGCACAATCATGGCTCACTACAGCCTCGTTCTCCTGGGCTCAGGCGATTCTTCTGCCTCAACCTTTTGAGTAGCTAGGACTATAGGCATTCACCACCACACCTGGCTTATTTTTATTTTTATTTTTTGCAGAGATGAGGTCTCACTATGCTGCCTAGGCTGGTCTTCCACTCTTCGACTCAAGCAGTCCTCCCTCCTTCATCTCCCAAAGTGCTGGGATTACAGGCATGAGCCACCATGCCCAGCCTAATCTAGCATTTTCAATATGTAGGCTGTTTTATAAAACTTTGGTTTATATAATTTTTTCAGATCATATTTAGCATGTCCCATCAAGTTATCTGTTTTTATCTAAGCCTGAGGCCCTGAGACGTTCATGTTTGCCAATTTAATGAGAAGAAGGACATGCCAGCTTCCTTTAGAACAGAATCATTTTTTGCCTTTTGGTAAATAGAATATGGAAAATGTAATTATTTTGATTGTGAAACATGAGCCTCCATATACTTCTGGGGAGAAGTTACATGCAACATGTAAGGAGAGTCTCACTCAAGTCATCTAAATGTTCTACTTAGTAAAGAAGTAACTTCTGCTGAAAATATCGGTCTGATTAATATCACGTATCTGTTTCCTAGGTTCTAAGTTCCAAACTCATGCCAACAGCTGATGATGATATGGCAAGGAACTGTGCCAAATCCTTCTGTGAGAACTTCCTCAAAGCAGGAGGTTTGAGGTTAGTTTCAGTGTAATGTTTTATGAGTTGCAGAAAACAAATATAGTCATTTTAGTTTCTCCTGCATTGCCTTGTTTATTCCTACAAGGTATTACATGAAGTATTATGAGAGTTATAATAAGGAATGATGTTTCTTTCCTTTATCATATTTTAATTCATTTTATAAGCATGTCTTTTCCCCTCTGGTAGTAGGGGAGATTGTCAAGAAAAGGAGAGGTGAGGAGGCTGTATCTGTTTCTTTTGAGTCTTGTATCAGTTTGAAATAAGGTGAATATGAAACCTGTAAATCCTTATTATGCAAGGCATCAGTGCTGGGGATGCAAAGATAAATTAGATATTATCCCTGGGCTTGAGAGGCTCATGGTTTAACAAAGAATAACAAGCAGTTTCGAGTATTAAAACAGAGGGATATAAAAAGTACTTGAGGGGAGGAGGAGCAGGAAAGTAGTGGTTAAATTGGTTAAATTTGCTTGGGGTCATATGTTAGGAAATACTTCACAGAAAGTGACATTTGAGCTAGGAATTGGTAGATTCGTAGAAATCCCCTGGGTAACTACGGAGGGAAGGGGCATGCTCAGCTAGGGATAGAGGGAAGGATGCACGAACTCATGAAGATGCATCGTCTGTCTTGGAAACTACAGTTGCCTGGTGAAGTTAAAGGAAAGGATGGAGAGAAGTGTGTAAAGAAAGGTCACAGAGAAGAATTCGAACGTCATCTGTAGTCCATGGAAAAACAGGCAGTTTCTCAGCCAAGAATTACCTGGACAGTTATTCTGGCAGCAGTGGAGAAGGGGAGTGGAAGTGGGAGAGACTGGAGGGAGGGAGAAGAACTGAGAACTGCAACAGTGTCCCAAGGAGAATGATAGGGCAATGGCAGAATGAAATTATGGGGGAAGATAGGCAAGTCTTCACAACTCCTTGGGAGGGTAAGGACATTGATAAATGTCTCCGATTCCTAGCTTGGGATAGTGGGTGAATATGGGAAATAAACACAGAGGGAGATGGAGGAAACAGAGGGAGGCAAGATAAAAAATCTAATTGCGGAGGAGGTCCCTAAGTCATGTGAAGTGGATGGCTTGCATGCACTGCTTACACGGAGAGTGGAAAATGGCATTCGAGGTCTGGGAGTGTGTGAATAAAACCTTAGGGCATAATCCAGCTGTCAGGGAGTTGAGTGGCATGTGTAAGGCAGGAAGGTTGAATCAGTACTTAGAAATCTGTTTCAGATGAGTGAGAAAAAAGAGGTGACAGTAGATTGAGGGGAAGAATGAGCTGGCTTTTCTGTTCGGGTTTTAACTTATAGAAGACTTGAGTCTCTTTTTAGGCTAACTAAAAGGGGCCAAGTAAAGAGAAAAGAATAAGGATAACAAAAAAGGATCATTGATGGGGCTCAATTGTATTGCAGTTGAAAGGAGATTTTCTTTAGAAAGAGGTAGACATGCCCTCTCCTCTGAGTAAGGAAGGAGTGGAGACTGACTCGAAGCTTGAGCAAAGGATTGTTGAAGGAACTCATGTCTGGCAGGAAAGGGTGGTTGAGTGAGGTCCTTGAGGAAATAAAGAGCATGTGGAATGGGGAAATCAGGGTGAAAAGGATTCCCAAGCACTCTGGAAGGTCTGCTACACATGTATAGTTTTATTCTTTGCCTAACACTTTAGTGGTCTTACTAAAAACTCCTTTCAGATTACTCAGCCATTGACCGGGCTGTGATAATATAGGCATTTAACTTTTGGTTTTTTTGTGTCTGTCAGTTAATTTGTTTACCAGACACTGTTCTAACAGTAGTGAATAGATTAGACCAAAATCCACATCCTCCTAAAGCTTACAGTTTACAGGGTGAGACAAGCACTAAACAAAAAAGTAGAAGTATATTTCAGATGCTGATGAGAGCTGTAGAGAAAAACAGAAGAAGGAAGCTAGAACGGAGAGGGTTGTGGTTTTCAGTAGGGTGATCAGGAAAAGCTTCACTGCTAGGGTGGCATTTAACAAAGACCTGAAGGAAATGAAGGAACGAGACCTAGTGAAAACTTTCCAGACGAACAGCCAGTGAATATCTCTTGCATGGGGATCTACCTGGTACCTGCAGAGACCACATGAGGCCGTATGGTTGGGGCAGAGTAAACGAGGCATAGTACTGGGACATGAGATTAGGGACACCAGGAGATCTCCTAGGCTATTGTGAGACTCTGCTGTTTTTCTGTGTAGGAAGTAGGAAGCCATTGAAGGATTTTGTGCAGAGTGTCATCATCTGACTTACATTTTAACAGGGTCACTCTGGGGGGGTGGGGAAAAATAAAAAATAAATAAAAGGATCACTCTGGTTGATCTTTTGAGAATAGGTTTGGAGGGTGGAGAGTCAAGAGTAGAAGCTGGGAGAACAGTAAGGAAACTTTTGCAGTAATATAGGGTATGATGGATATGAAAAACAAGCTTGATTGAATACAAAGATTCTGGATATATTTTTGAATTGATAGTTCTGCTGGTACCAAAGTTGCAATTATTCAGTGAATTCAAACCATTCACTGAGAAAGGGGTCTCCCTGAACACTCTGACTTGGATACGTTTTTAGCTAGGCCAGTAGTCTAATTCTAAATGGATCAGGAGAGTTATAGGTATCATAGGAAATCATTATGATAAAAATACGTATTTATATGAAATAATCTTATAGAAACTATAAGTATAACATTTATGGTCAATTACATTACTGTCCTTACAGGAAATTTCCTGTGAAAGAAATAGAAGACTTTAATATCCTATCTTTTTTTTCTTTTTCTTCCTATGAAGTTTGGTTGTGAATGTCATGCAGAGGGATTCCATCCCAACAGAAGTAGACTATGAAACAAGACAGGGTGTATATTCCATCTGTCTGCAACTTGCAAGGTAAGTAAACATATTGCATTAGTCTTACAAGACAATATTTGACTTTTTCTTCCCAAACCATATAGTTTTAAGTAGTATGAAATGGACCTGGAGTAAGTCTAACTTTTCTTTTTAAGATTTTTACTTGTTGGACAAACAATGCCCACATCATTAGATGAAGACCTCACTAAAGATGGCATAGAAGCACTTTCTTCTCGCCCATTCCGGAATGTCAGCCGGCAGACAAGCAGACAGATGTCCTTATGTGGTACCCCAGAAAAGTCTTCCTACCGACAGTTATCAGTGTCTGACAGGTCTTCTATTAGGGTTGAGGAAATCATCCCTGCTGCTCGAGTTGCAATACAAGTAAGTGATTTGTGTTTTCAAGACATACTTACTAAGTACTTCCTATTTAGAAGGTGCTGTCTGGGAGAGGGGCTATGCAGATCTAAAAATGACTAAGACATGAATATTGCCTTTAAGAAATTTAGGGGTTAGAAACACCAGAAATTTAAGAAACCTAGGGTTTAGAAACATCCAGAATAATGTTTGACCAGACATTTGAGCACTGTGATCCAGCCAAATTGACATATAAAATTAACCATCTCAACAGGTGTGAGATTGATGAATGTAAATACTAGAGATCTAATATTTTATAAGTTAATTTTACAAATGGGTAATATAAATGATAAATAAAAAAGAAATTTAGGTAGGAAGGAGACCACTAGTGCAGAAATAACCATAATTCTAGGTAGAAAGTATCAAGTGTTATAAAACAACAAAGCAAATGTTCTATGGGCCTTCAAAGTAAACGGAATAACTTCCTTCACCTGTGGCTATCATGTATGTTTTTAGGCATTTGAGCTAGACCTTGAAGAATAAATAGGTAGGGATTAGATATGTCGAGATAAGTACTGAGAGAGTTGGAGAGAGCATTCAAGCAAAAGGGAGAGCATGTAGAAAGTCAGAGACAGAACTAGAGCTTGTAGGAGGTCATGAGGTACATGGACCAAAATGTAGCATGTGGGAAAGGGGAAAAGTAAAAATTATCAAGCGTGGTTTGAAGTGACAGCATGGAGATCAGGCTGTTTTATAGATAACAGAGAGCTATTGCAAATCCATGAATAATATGGTGACAGTGAAAAGGCTGTCCTTCTAGGTGATCTTGGAAGGAAAGGTGACGCACAAAACTGAGACCAGTAAGAAAGTAGTAGAGGTCAGTGGGATGTGTTTAAGTACTGCCTTTTGTCCTAACACTCTTTCAGACAATGGAAGTAAGTGATTTCACTTCTACTGTGGCTTGTTTCATGAGATTGTCATGGGCTGCAGCTGCAGGACGACTTGACCTTGTTGGGAGTAGCCAACCAATTAAAGAAAGCAATTCTCTGTTTCCTGCTGGAATTCGAAACAGACTCAGTAGTTCAGGTACTGTTTATTTTATTTTATTTTTTTCACCTTTAAATTTTTTATTTTAAAATTGTGGGGTACAATTCCGGATTAGGTATACAGATATTCATTGTGCATGTTCCCTTGCTGATGAGGTGTGCCCCCCGCTTCCCCAGGCAGTTTCCCACTACTGCCAATCCCACCTCCCGCCCCACCTCAGGTACTGTTTTAAAAGGGACAGTAATTAGAACATTGGGCAAGAAATAACTATAAGAGTCATCTATGTGTAGGTCAGTCAGAGTCACAAAAGGGAGAGAGCCTCTCCTCTTGCTTTTGAGCATGAGTAAAAATTCCTCAAGCTATGTGCTTAGTGCTTGGGCACATTGCTGTATGTATGTCATATTTCACTTAAGCAGAAAAGCGTTTATAAACACACCAAATAATAAGTAGGGAAACCAAATCAAGTAATTTTAACTTAGCCAAGTGTAAAAGTGTCATGAAGCCAATAATTGTGGCTGTGATACAAATTCATCTAGAATTACAACCTTGAAAGCACCTCTTTTCTTGGTGTGGCAGGTTATTTTCCATCAGGCTTTTTAATAATAGTTTTATTTCCCATCTTTGTTTGGTTTTTCTGTTCAATCTATGGTTTAGATAGACCTGACTAATAAACTGTAAAAATTATGACATACATACAGTAAAGGGCAGACAAGAAAGTTAAGTATAGTGGATTTTTAGGATTTTTTTATGTATGTCAGCCATCTAGATCAAGTTACAAGATATAGAACATTTCTAATCTCCTAGGAAAGATCCTTCATGCCTCCAAAACTGCACTATTTTTACTTTTGTCACCTAGAATTAATTTTGCCTTATGAACATATTTTGAGTGCCTGCAAGTGTGTTTTAAAGACAAAACTCACAGGGTTTTTCAAGTACAGCGATTAAGTCTCTGTTTCTTAAAGAAACCACAGTGCTTTCTTGAAGTATTTGGTGTTTTGAAGAATTTGGAGGATTCTGGAACATAGCAAAATGGCTGTAGGGTCCACAGTAAACTTCTGCTTGTCTATTTTCAGGAAGCAATTGCAGCTCAGGAAGTGAAGGAGAACCAGTAGCTCTGCATGCGGGAATCTGTGTTCGACAACAGTCTGTATCCACCAAAGACTCCCTGATTGCTGGAGAGGCTTTGTCTCTTCTTGTTACGTGCCTACAGCTTCGGAGCCAGCAACTGGGTATGCAGGAGGCTTGTTTGTGATTAATCTCGTTTAGGGAATGACCAGGTGTCTGTTGAGACTCATTTACAGATAAGGTCCTATTAATAAAAATTTAAAAAGAGGGAAAAGTTGGTATGTGGAATAGGTGATAATAATGCTGGAGTAGTTCATTCTGAAGAAGGGTTTATTGAGCACCTTCTGTATACAAGGTTCTACAGTGGGTATCATCAGGGCACTTTAGGAGTTTATGTCTGCACTTTAGGAGTTTACTGTCTAGTCGAGGAATTGAAACAACCCAGATTTACTAGTTCATAAATTATAGAATTAGAGTTATATATCAATCCCTGATAATGACTTCATTATTAAAAATTGTGAAACTTAGAATTTACCCTTTTATCTTTATTGTTGGCTTTGGCAAACTGGGGCTGTTACTAATCTTTCTTCACCATGAATGCACCCCAGACAGAGCTCAGTCTCTCATCATCTCTTCTGTACGTTTGTTCTCCTGGCGATCTCATCCAATTTCACAGCCTTAAATGCCATCTGTATGCTGACAATACCTACATTTGGATCTGTAGTTTGGACAGCTCTTCTGACCTCTCCACTTGGAGATCGGACAAACATCCCAAACTCCCCATTTTCAGATCTGAACTTCTAATCTTGTTGGCATCACCTGAGAGTTTTCTCAACTTAGTTAAAGGCAGTTTCATTCTCCCACTTTGCCCTCACCAAAATCCTTGATATCTTCTTCTCATACACTTCTTCTAATCTATCAGCATATCCTCCTTCAAACTCTGTCAAGATTCTACCCCTCCTGTTAGTACCCTCTGATCTTGCATTGCTTCTTGGTGGGATTATAGCAGTAGTGCCCCAACTCACCTTCCTGCTTCCACCTTTGCAGTTTATTCGCCACTCAGTTACTAGCATGAACCTTCTAAACTGTAGGTCAAGTTGTGTCACTCTTCTTTCAAAACCTTCCAGTGGCTTCTTAGTTCTCTCAGAGTAAAAGCCAAATCCTTGTTAAGACCTTCTAGGCTGACACAAACCACCCTCCTGATGATTCTGTGCTTCCACCTTCTTCTGCACTCCCCTTTACTCACTGTGCTTCAGCTACCCTGGCTGCCTCCTGTTCCCCAACACACATTCCTACCTCAAGGCACTTGCACTGGCTTTTTTCTCTCCAGTATGCTCTTTCCCATCTCTCCTCATGGCTGTCTCCCTCATCTCCTATAAGTCTTTGCTTGTGCAACATTTCCTGACCACCTTTATTTAAAAATTATAACTCTCCCCCTGCCCCATCACTACGCAAACCCCTTACCTTATTTCTCTCTCTGTCATTTATACTTTATAACATACAATATAATCTACTCGTTTATTGTTATCATTCCCTCCCCAACTAGATTATAAGCTTCATGAGGAGAGAGATTTGTCTGTTTTGTTCCCTGCTGAATCTCCAGCACCCAAACACTGCCTGATGTGTAGTAGGCCCTCAACAAGTAAACATTCAGATATGAAGTCTTAGCAACTTTACTTTTAAAAAGTATACCGACACATGGAACCCCTGCTCTTTGCTGTTTGATTTAGATTGCTTTCCTAGAATTGTTTAATTTAGAAATATTTTCAAATCAAGATGAAAAATTTATAACTTCCTTCCCAGCTTTTACCTTTTATTATTTGTAAGTTTATTTTAAACTACATTTTATAGTTCACAAGGATTGATAGTTTATCAAGGCAAGATATATTTATTCTGAAACTGGTATGTGCGAGGCATTGCACTAAAATATCAGACACAAAAATGACTAAGACATGGTTTCTTCTCTTAAGCACCTGAGAATTGTATGGGTAAATGGACAGATGTAGAAACAGTCGTAGAAGGTCCTGAGTTCTGAGTCCATGTAGAGAAAGAAACAAATTTCTGCTTACGTTGAGCTTAAGAAATTAATCAAAATTTTTTAAAAATTTGCAGCTGCATTACCTAACTTCTTATTCTTATTAGCATCTTTCTACAATTTGCCTTGTGTGGCTGATTTTATCATCGATATTCTGCTGGGATCACCAAGTGCTGAGGTAAGGATTTTTTATGTTACTTATAAAAAAACTGTTCCTATCGGGTTGTGGACTCGCTTAGATACCTGTGACATCATGGGAATCTAGAAGAGGTGGCTTCTAGTCCTCTCAGGGAGTCATAAAAAGGGGCTGCAGACCATGACAGAAAAGAAACCATTTAGACTATACTGTCCTCTCCTCCATTACCTCCTCCATATTTTACCTAAAGTTATAAGACAAATATTAATCATTAATTTACGTTTGCTTATAACAGAAGTTCCTAGCCCCCGATACCAGTCCATGGCCCGTTAGGAATCAGGCCACACAGCAGGAAGTAAGCAGTGGGTGAGCAAGCAAAGCTTCCTCTGTGTTTATAGCTGCTCCCCATTGCTCACATTACTGCTTGACTCCGCCTCCTGTCAGATCAGCAACAGCATTAGATTCTCATAGAAGCGTGACCCCTATTGTGAACTGCACATACAAAGGATCTAGGCGGCGTGCTTCTTATGAGAATCTAATGCCTGATGATCTGAGGCAGTGATGCTAGCGCTGGGGGGCGGCTGCAGATACAGATTAAAGTTAGCAGTGAGGTTTGATTGCACATACCCCTCTCCTATCCATGAAAAAATTGTCTTCCACAAAACCGGTACCTGATGCCAAAAGGAGGAAGACTGCTTGTTTATAATATAACAGAATGTTACAGCCATTGTTATACATAGTTCAACATTCATAGCTTGTAAGAGCAGTTAGTATTAAGCATCAATGTGTTAGAATCAGGAAGGACCAACTTCAAGCCATAAACTTTCATGAGATTTTATAATTACGAATTTTTTATATGATGGTGAAAATTCACTTTTTAAACACTTGGAGTTTTTTTCTTATTCTCTTTAGCATTAAGTAATAAAACTTATTAGAGTAGAATAGTAGAATAACTTGGGAAATCAGCTCTCAAACCATTTATTTTTAATTAGCCTTAGTTTATTCATTAATAACTTGTGTGAATAAATAGTGTAGACTTTGGAAGAAAGTCACTTTTTAAGCAGTCTCTACATGTTGATTGATATATGTTCTTGCTTCTAATTATGAATTTCAGATTCGCCGGGTTGCCTGTGATCAACTGTACACTCTTAGTCAGACAGACACTTCAGCTCATCCAGATGTACAGAAGCCAAATCAGTTTCTTCTAGGTGTCATTCTCACAGCTCAGTTGCCTCTCTGGTCCCCCACTAGTATTATGAGAGGAGTCAATCAGAGGTATGTAATAAAAGTGAAAAAGTTCACGTTATGCAGAGAGAAAGGATAAACAATCATTTGTATATTGCTTCCTTAGAGTCCACAGTACATTATTGAGATGACAAAAGAATGTCTCCTTTCTTCTTCTAACATTTGGACACTGAAAGAGAGGGCCTTTGTGTTTTTCTCCCCATTTAGGATAGGAGAATTAGAAGAAACACTACCAGGCTTTCTTCTCCTCCATCGTCCCCTATTCCCACTTTACCCCATCTGGTTCACCCCCCACAGAGAGAAAGGAGCTCACCTGGTTGGTGAGAGCCAGGTCACTGTACAAAGGTCATACTGATCCTAGTCTTTGTGCATCACTTTTTCAGCTCAGGTGTTTCATAGCTCCATGTCTGTAGGTGGCTGGGGCATCCTCCTACCCTTCTTTCTTGATTTTATATGTATGCCTGAACATGTCAGAGGGCTTGGGGTCCAGACTCATGGGTTAACTTAGGCAAGTCTGTTCTGTCTGCCCCGTCTTATCTCATCAGGCTAGCCTGCATGCCTGTGTTTCTCGATCTAGTCACCAGATAGGAGGTAGGAGTTCTCACACTGACTTCAGGTTTTTGCCACTTTTTCCAACTCAGCTTTACCAGACAGACAGCCCCTGCTGTGAGGCTTATGAGGGTGCCATAGAGGTTTGTGAAATCAATATCTGTTTTCCTTGTGTCTGCTTTATAAGTTAGAACCCTGGAGGGGAAGAGCTGTTGGGGCTTCTCCCAACCCCTAACATGTAAGCATCTAAATGTGAACTTTTTTTTTAATGTGGTAAAAATATGTATAACAAAATTTACCATTTTAAATATTTTTAAGTGTACAGTGTCATTTAGTATATTCACACTGGTATACAACCATTTCCAGAACATTTCCAACATTCTAAACTGAAACACAATGCCCATGAAGAAATCATTAAATAAAAGACTAATGATTTTGACTTCATGAAAATTAAAATTTCCTATGTAGGAAAATGCCTTGAAGTCAAAAGTCAATCAACAAACTGGGAAAATAGATCTATAACATATGTGATAGACAACAAGCTACTTTTGAGTTTATATATATATAAAACCATTATAAATTATTAAGCAAAAGACCAACAGCCAAATTGCAAAATGGACAAAGAATATAGAGACAGTTCAGAGACAAATGTAGATAATTTTTATCTTTAAATTTGCTAACTTTTTTATTATAATGTATACATAACATAAAATTTGTCATTTTAACCATTTTTGAATTGTATAATTTATTGGAATTGCATACACATTGTTGTGCAGCATCACCAACATTCACTTCCAAAACTTTTTGTCATCCCAAACTGAAACCTTGTACCCATTGAACAATAACTCCTGTAATCCCCTGGCAACCACCATTCTACTTTCGGTCTCTATGGATTTGACTACTTTAGGTACCACGTATATGGTTTAGCAGGATGTCCTCAAGGTTCATCTATATCATAGTGTGTGTCAGAATATCCTTCCATTTTAAAGCTGAATAATAGATCACTGTAAGCCGGGCTTGGTGGCTCAGCCTGTAATCCCGTGCCTTGGGAGGCTGAGGTGAGTGGATTGCCTGAGCCTACGGGTTCGAGACCTGCCTGGGCAACTTGTTGAGACCTCATCTCTACAATAAGTAAAAAATTAGCCGGGCGTGGTAGCGCATGCCTGTAATTCCGGCTACTTGGAAGGCTAAGGCAGAAGGATCGCCAGAGCCCAGCAGGTTGAGGCTGCAGTGGCCGGGAGCAACCACTGCACTCCAGTCTGGGTGTCAGAGTGAGACTCCAACTCAAAAAAAAAAAAAAAAAAGATCACTGTATATATCTACCATATTTTCTTGTCCATTCATCTGTAGATGGACATTTGAGTTGTTTCTACCTTTTGGCTTTTGTGAACGCTGCTATGAATATGGGTGTATAAATATCTTTGTGAGACCTTGCTATCGATTATTTTGGGTATTTACTCAGAAGTGGCATTGCTGGGTCATATGTTAATTTTTAGATTTTTTTGAGGATCCGCTGTACTTTTTTCCACGGTGGCTGTACCATTTTACTTTCCCGCTAGCATGCACAGAGGTTCTGATTTCTCCACGTCTTAGCCAACACTTGTTATTTTCTGGGGTTTTGTTATTGTTGTTTGTTTTGTTTTTTGATAGTAGCTGTCCTCATAGGTGTGAATTTATATATCATTGTGGTTTCACTTTGTGCCCATAATGATTAGTAATATTGAGCATCCTGTCATGTACTTACTGGTCATTTGTATATCTTCTTGGAGAAATATGTATTTTAAGACCTTTGCCCACTTAAAAAATTGGATTATTTTGTTGTTGAATTCTTTATATGTCCTAGATATTAATCTTTTATCAGATATTTGATGTGCAGATATTTTCTCCCATTCTGTGGATCGTCTTTTCACTTTCTTGATAATGTCCTGAGATCCACAGAAGTTTTTTATTTTGATAAAGTTCTTTTTATGTATTTTTTCTTTTGTTGCCTGTGCCTTTGCTGTCATATCCAGAAAAATATAGCCAAATCCCATGTCCCGAAGCTTTTCTCCTGTTTTCTAGGTATTTTATGGTTTTAGCTCTTAGGTGTTTGATCCATTCTGAGTTAAGTTTTGCATATGGTATAAGGTAAGGCCCAGCTTCATTCTTTTTCATGTCAGTATCCAGTTTTTCCAGAACCATTTAAAACAATGCTATCCTTTTCCCCATTAAATGGTTATGGTACCCTTGTTGAAAATCATGACCATATTTTTTAGTTATTTATTTCTGTTCCATTGGTCTATATGTCTGTCTTTATGTCAGTACAATACTGTTTTGATTACTGTAACATTGTAATAAGTTTGAAATCAGAAGATGTGAGTTCTCTAACTTAGTTCTTCTTTTTCCAGATTGATTTGGTTACTTGGGGGTCCCTTAAGATTCCATCTGAATTTTAGAATAAGTTTTTCTATTTTTTGTAATTTTTGTTGGGACAATAGGGATTTTGTTGAATCTGTAGAAGACTTTGGATAGTAGTGACTTTTTAACAAAATTTAGTCTTCTAATCCATGAACACTGGGTATTTTTTCATTTTTCTATGTCAACTTTAATTTCTTTCAACAATGTTTATAGTTTTCACTGTACAAGTCTTTTTTTTCTTTGGTTTAATTGATTGCTATGTATTCTTTCTGATGCTATTGTAAATGGGATTGTTTTCTTGGTTTCTTTTTCAGAGTGTTCATTGTTAGTGTAAGAAATGCAACTGATTTTTGTGTGTTGATTTTGTGTTCTGCAACTTTGCTGAATTCATCTATGAGTTCTGACAGTTTCTTTTATGGACACTTAAGTGTTTTTTATATAATATCATGTCCTCTGCAAACAAGTAATTGTACTTCTCCCTTTTCTTTCTTTTTTTTTTTTTTTTTGAGTTGGAGTCTCACTCCGTCGCCCAGATTGGAGTGCAATGGCCACTCCCGGCCACCGCAGCCTCGACCTGCTGGGCTCCAGTGATCCTTCCGCCTCAGCCTTCCAAGTAGCTGGAATTACAGGCGTGCGCTACCAGGCCCAGCTAATCTTTTGATTTATTGTAGATATGAGGTCTCACCAAGTTGCCCAGGCAGGTCTCGAACCCATGGGCTCAGGCAATCCACTCACCTCAGCCTCCCAAGGCGCAGTATTACAACCTGATCCACCAAGCCTGGCTTCCCTTTTCAACTTGTATGCTTTTTATAGCTTTTTATTGCTCTGGCTAGAACCTTCAATACTGTGTTGAATAGAAGTGGTAAAAGCAAGCATCCTTGTACCTGCTTTTAAGATAAAAGCTTCTGGTATGTTAGCTGTGCGTTTTTCATGTGGCCTTTATTATGTTGAGGTAGTTTGCTTCTGTTTGTAGTTTGTTGAGTGTCTTTAATCATGAAAGTGGATTAATTTTTGTCAAATGCCTTTTCTGCCTTGATTGAGATGATCGTGTAATTTTTTCCCCCTTCTTTCTGTTAATGTGGTATTACATTGATTTTCATGTTTGGACATACGTATATTCCAGGAGTCAGTCCTGCTCGTTCATGGCATGTAATCCTTTAAAGGTACTGCTGAATTTGGTTTGCTAGTGTTGTGTTGAGGATTTTTGCATCAGCATTTATCAGGGATATTGGTCTGTAGTTTTCCTGTGGTATCTTTGTCTGGCTTTGGTATTAGGGTAATGCTGGCCTCATAAAATGGGTTAGGAAGTGTTACATCCTTTTCAATATTTTTAGGAAGAGTTTGACGAAGAATTGGTGTTAACTATTCTCTAAGTATTTGATGGAATTCATCAGCGGAGTCTTTGATGGAATTCATCAGCGGTCCAAGGTTTTCCTTTATAAAGAGATTCTATCTCCTTGCTGAATAGGTTTATTCAGCTTTTTTGTTTCTTTCTGATTCAGTCTTGGTAGGTTTTGGTTTTGTGTTTCTAGGAATTTGTCCGTTTCATCTTGGTTATTCAATTTGTTGGCATGCAGTTGCTTATAGTACTCTTTTATATCCTTTTTTATTTCTGTAAAATTGGTAGTAATATACCCACTTTCATTTTTGGGTTTAGTAATTTGAACCTTCTCACTCTTTTTTTCTTAGTAAATCTAGCTAAAGTTTTGTCAATTTTATTGATCTTGTCAAAGAACCAACTTTGCTTTCGGTTTTATTTCTTTCTATTCTCTGTTTTACTTATTCCCACCCTACTCTTTATTTTCTTTCTTCTGCTGACTTTAAGTTTAGTTTGTTCTTTTTTTCCTAGTTCCTTAGGTATAAAGTTAGGTTGTTGACTTGATATCTTTCTTATTGTTTAATATAAACATTTATAGCTATAAATATCTTTTGGAAAGTACTTCTTTAATGCATTGCACAATTTTGGAAATATAGTTTTGTTTTCATTTGTCTCAGGATTTTTTTTTGTCTTCACCTGTCTTGTAGTTCCTTCTTACAGGTCTAACAAATAGTTCTGTGAGTGAAGCAAAACCACGGTTAGTCTGTGAGGCGTTTCCCGTGATGTGTAGGCTACAGGAAAGCCCCATCGGGATAAATCTCATGTCTCAGGATATCTAATTTTCCTTGTGATTTCTTTGATCCATGCTTGACTTTTTTAATATCTGTGTTTTCTAGATATAAGATGTATAATCTACACAGCTCTCTTGAATAGAGGTATAATTTTATCTGTTGTTTGCAAGTCTTTATTACAGGATTAAATGTGTGTATCAACATTTTTTATGTTCTCATGCACTTTCCTTTTTTTTGAGTGGACTTTCTAATATGTGGAGATTTCTGGCCCACCATATCTAAGTCTCTATGTAAATATTATTTTGAAGCATTTAACCGTCTGTTTTAACATTCTAAATGTCTAAATAAGGAAGAAGTTAGAATTTTGGTTTCTGAGATAAGATCATTGTAGGTGACTTATAAATGTTAAAAATTTTGCCAAAGCTTAAAATTATGTTACAGTTTACCATAAAGATTTAAGCTGAATTAGACATTGGCTGTATGTTTCTCGTAATGAAAAATAATTCATTAATGGTATAAAATCAGATTTCAGAGAATGATTTCCCTCAGTTAACATCTAAATTAAAGCTGTAGAAATTTCTTTTTTTGTGTGTCCTTGTATACTTTTTACTTTAGAATTCCAACTTTTCCTAGTTAAAATTTTCCTAAACAGATTATCTTTTAATTTGAAAGACCAATAGTTCTTTAGTTGCATTGTTTAAACCATTTTGCGAGTTTGATTTAATATTAAATCCTTCTAAGCGTTAGGAAAGAAGCAGAAAACGTTAGATGAGATTGTTGACACAGACTCTCAAAAAAAAAATCTCTTTTAAAAATGTGTTGAATATAGTTATTTAATCTCACATAAAATTGAATTTTTAATGATGTGTTTGCATAATTTTGAAAATTGTGTCTCATGACTTTCTTTAATGCCCAAGTTTGGTACATACTGTCCCTTAATAGTAATGGTGATGATTAATAGTGGTTATCGTGGGCTAGTCATGTACCACACAACATGCTAAATTCTTTATATGCATTTATCTTTTACTACTCAGAATGGCCTAATGAGTTTGACAGTTTCATTATCTTCATTTTTTTATAACCATGATTCTTGGTGTATTATATATTCTCATCATTAGTTTATGCTTGAGTCTTTTATGTTTGTGTATGCGCTTTTATTTCTAATACTGTAGTAAGCATTTTAGAAATTAGAAAACTGAGAGTTAAAAGTGAAATAAGTTTTCCATGGGACACCCAGCTATAAGTAGTGGAGCCAGTATTAAAACCAGTGTTCGTCTGATTCTAAAACCTGTGCCTGTTAACTACATAATTGCAAAAAAAGCCTCTTTGATTATCCTCCATAAAATAGTTTCCCTTTCTCCTCTCCCTCTGCTTTATTTTTCTTCTTAGTGCTTATCATCACTTGACATATGTGTATATTTTTAATTTGTTGTCTGTCTCCCTTGGTTTTTTGTTCATTGTTCCCCTAAAATGGTGCCAGGCATTTGGTAGGTTCTCAGTAGTTATTGGTTGATACTTCCTTTTTTTTTTTTGAGTTGGAGTCTCATTCTGTCACCCAGGCTGGAGTGCAGTGGCATGCACGCTCACAGACACCGCAGCCTCGACCTGCTGGGCTCAGGTGATCCTTCCACCCAGCCTTTCAAGTAGCTAGAACTATAGGCAACCACCACCATGCCCTACTAATTTTTTTTTTTTTTTTTTGAGTTGGAGTCTCACTGTCGCCCAGACTGGAGTGCAGTGGCCGCTCCCGGCCACCGCAGCCTAGACCTGCTGGGCTCCGGTGATCCTTCCACCTCAGCCTTCCAAGTATCTGTAACTACTTGCACATGCTACCACGCCCAGCTAATGTTTTTTATTTATGGTAGAGATGAGGTCTTACCTGCCCAGGGGGTTCTCGAATCTGCGGGCTCAGGAAATCCACTCACCTCAGCCTCCCAAAGGCGCGGGATTACAGGCTGAGCCTCCGAGCCTGGCTCTAATTTTTTATTTATTGTAGAGACGAGGTCTCGCCGAGTTACCCCGGCTGGTCTCACCTGCGCGCTTGTTCACTTGCCTAGGCCTCCCAAAGTGCTGGGATTACAGGCTGAGCCACTGAGCCCGGCTTGGTTGATATTTCAATGAATGAATGTAACCAGCATATTATGTATGCAAGTCAGTGCATATGTTCTTTTAAAATGTGACAGATTTAGTGTTTCTCTCTCTTTACACTGTTATTCCTATAATGTATCTGCATTAGTAAAATCATCAATGTGCTTTGGCTTATGTACAGAATTTGAATTAATAGAAAAGTTGCTTTATGTTTAGGAAAAAGATCTTGCTTGTTGTTATATGAACTCCTTACAAGGAAAATACTTTTTATTTTCAAATCAATCTCTTTTTAGTAACTGAAACCTTTCTTTTTTAGGCTGTTATCTCAGTGTATGGAGTATTTTGATTTGAGATGCCAATTATTAGATGATCTGACAAGTAAGTAAATGTCTGATTTGTGGGACAGAGGCTCATATTACACTGTAATTTTTTAATTACACTAATGAAGAACTATTATGAAGGGTCTTTCTCTTTAGGCTTCTGATAATTTTAATGGTTGAAAAATTAATGGAAAGAGGGATTTTTTTAATGAGGCATATTGGTTAGGTAATCAAAGTAACAATGTTATAAATTCTCTTGTTAGTAGGTTGAGATTTAGTCATCTGTACTTTTTTTTTTTTTTTTTTGAGTTGGAGTCTTACTCTGCCGCCCAGACTGGAGTGCAGTGGCCACTCCCAGCCACCGCAGCCTCGACCTGCTGGGCTCCGGCGATTCTTCCGCCTTAGCCTTCCGAGTAGCCGGAATCACAGGCATGCACTACCACGCCCAGCTGATTTTTTGATTTATTGTAGAGATGAGGTCTCGCTACCCAGGCGGGTCTCGAACCCAAGGCTCAGGCAATCCACTCACCTCAGCCTCCCAAAGGCACAGGATTACAGGCTGAGCCACCGAGCCCGGCTCATCTGTACTTTTAAGTAATGTAAATGTATGTTGGAATGTTCTGTGTAAATTTTAGTTCAAATCAAGAGTTTGTAAGTTTATTCTCCATTCATTACACAAAGAATTTGCTTCAGCTTATAGGAAATTAATAAAGTAAAAAGTCAGGGTCAACAAAAATATTAATTGGAAAGAATGTTAAGGCCAGGAGGAAGAAAATACTTGGTATATATGCAGACTCTAGAACCCCACCCAGAGTCTGGCTGTGTGGTTCTTGGAAGCCAAAGGTAAAAAGGAAGCAGCATATAGTTAGTTGTTCTCAGTACCCTGTAAGAAAAAAATAGAATCATTTCTCAAAAGGAGCACTTAAGTCTAAAAGAAACTTCATACAAACATCTTCACATAATGGACACATAAAGATGTCATGACTAATAATCCCCAGCAACATGTCTATGGTAGTAGGTACCTTCATTAGTTTCCCAAGTGTCCTTCAAAAACAGAAGGCATGGTGCTCTGAATGATGCAGTTGACCTTATATAGTCTGAATGTATGTCTTGACTTAGGGAAAAGATCTGTTGGATCTAGATGGACCGCATGACCCCCAATAGTCTAGTCTAGTGATTTCCAGCCAGGGTGCCAGGGAAAGCCAGCCAGCAGCCATTCAGGATTTGCTCCTTGCTGTGCTTGTTGAGGACTGGCTACTCACATGCAACTTCCAAATGTTGTTGAGAAATAAATGGGGGATCCACGTCTCTTATTGAGAACTTGGGAGGTGAAGGGAATTAATATATCTTGAAACAAACAATATTTACCAATTCTAGCATATTTTCCATAAGCCAAGGCCTATATTCGGCACTTTATACATAGCACCCTGCAGTGTAGGTGTTAGCCCCATTGCATAAATAAGGAAACAGGATCACACAGTGAGTAAATGATAGAGACATGGTTTGTATCTGGTGTCAAACCAACTCTGACGGACTTGAAGTGTCCTTCTTCCCCTCACGGAAGTGAAGCTGCTTACTTCTTAGTGTAGTGCAGTGAAAGTAGAGCATAATCGCTCTTCCTTTCCTCTCCATTCCAACTTCCAGTATGGAATTATGCTTTAAATTGTGTTTGAAGGGAAGGGAGATACTTAATATAAAAGAATGGAATTGTTCTCAGGAGTTTGGCTCGTTGTTTAGAAACATGGATTCTGTCTGTTATGCTTTTGTTTTGACCTCTTGCAAAATTCAGCTTCCCTTGGTTTAGGTGACACTGCAGGAGTGTTGCTTCTCCTTAGACGCTCCGTCCCTTCCTTCTCTACAAGAGTTTGTTCCCTGGGATATCTGCTAACACTACCAAACCAAGAACTTCTTGAGAGCAAGAGTTGTCTCTTTCGCTGTCTGCCCTCAGCATATCGCACAGTGACTACCACGTACGAATGAGGGGCCGTCATAGTCCCTGTAGGCAGCAGCTGTAGCCTGCTGTTTATTAATGACAACTTTTTTAAGATCCATGAAGTGAAAACTTGGGACTTGACTTTGCTTACTTTAACTTGGGACCTCAGTGCCATAAAGGAAAATCCTTTTTTTCTTTGTAATGAACTTTTCCTCCCCTTCTTAGCTTCAGAAATGGAACAGTTAAGAATCAGCCCAGCTACCATGCTTGAAGATGAGATTACCTGGCTAGATAACTTTGAACCTAATCGCACAGCTGAATGTGAGACCAGTGAAGCGGACAACATCTTATTGGCAGGGCACTTACGCCTCATTAAGACCCTTCTTTCACTCTGTGGGGCAGAAAAGGAAATGCTTGGTAATTATTGCTTTATCTTATCATGTGGCAGTTCTCAGTTATTACTATAGGCCGTGTGTAATTGGGAAAATAAGACAAGTGCTAAGCATTCCATGGGAAGTTGACCCTTCAGATAGGAGGAATTTGTCTGGAATTTTAGTGAGTAACAAACTTAAGGTATATTTTACCTATGTCATTAAACCACATAGAGATTTCTACAGTGTTCAAAATGGTTGGATTATGTAACTTTTAATACCAAGTAAAAATTATAATTCAAAGTAGGGTTTTCTCTTTTTGCTGTTATGCACTTTATAATTTATTGTCTATCTTACTTCTTTTAAGGGTGATTCTCGTCTGGGGAGGCAGCCCCCAACTACCATCTCCCTTTGGTGTGGTACCTAAGAGAGTCTCTTGGGATACACATGTACTTTGTAAAGGCTTATTTACTATTATAAATTCAAAAAACAAAACTATCACTTTTATAACACAAACCAAGCTGTACAAAATCTTCCTGGCTAAGAGTGATTCTTAACCAGGAAGAGAAAGGCATATCATTTTAACCTAAAGAAGGCAAAATTTTTAAAGTTTCAAAAAACATTATGTGGACTCCCCTATGCCCAGAGTTCCGGCACTTGCATTTCTAAAGTGAAAGCTTGACTCCTTTACTGTAATGTAGACTCATAGAGGAAGATACCCTCACTTGTCTATATTTGTATCGTGCTGTCCCCTAGCCTTCCCACCCATCCTGCCCCTCCACCCCACAGAACTTTGACATACAGTTAGTGCTGAAAAATAAACAGTTAATTAAACTGAATGCCCTGCCATGGGTGACCTCGGGTGCCTTTGCTGCTCTGATAGGAAAGTGCGAGAATAGGATCTTTTACTCAAAATATGTGTTCTTCTTCAACATGAATATGAATATTATGCTCTGTTCCAGGTTCATCACTCATTAAACCGTTGTTAGATGACTTCCTTTTCCGAGCTTCTAGAATTATTTTAAATAGTCATTCTCCAGCTGGCAGTGCCGCCATCAGTCAACAGGACTTTCATCCAAAGTATGGAAAATGCACGTTGTGTTCAGTTTTGGTAAAAATTCTAATTCAAAACTTTAGTCCAAAAAGATTTTCTTAACTTAGAGTTCGTCTTCCACGTGTGAGTGTGTGTATCCTACAAGATATCCACTATTCAGGAAGTGCATGTCAAGGGGCTTAGCATAAAACCTGCCTGGCACACGGTCAGCACGGTACCGTTATCATCATCAGAGTGGAAGAGGAAATAATCATGTGGCTACTTTGGTCAGTGACAGACTCCAAGAGAAACAGAAGTTTTAAGAATTATGTCCAAAGTAAAAGTAAATAGTCTCTGAGTAAAATCTTGAGGGTCTTGTAGGAGAAAAGGACAGGTGCTTTAGTGCATGAACTTTGACGTTTGCTGAGTATTGACTGTGTTCTGATAATTTCACCTGCTAGTGATTTATTATAATAGTAATATTGGAATCAAATTTTATGTTAGCTTTTATGGGTACAAATTTGAAAGATCTCTTCGTAATGTTGACTTGAGTGATTTTTATACTATAGAGATAGGAAGAGGAGGCAACTTCAAGCTGCCATCTCATTTACTCTGAATCTAACTTATTTGTTCTTTTCTTATGAAAACCAGAGTTAACTGAGTAATTCTGAAGAAACTGAGGATTTGGTATTTACAGTGAAAAAGATTCCTACACAATTTCAGTGGTTATTGAAATGGGCAAGGCAATAATAAACAATATTTTGTGGAATCTTAAGAGGTATCTTATCATGTATAAATATTTATCTTCTGAGAGATTCCTTATTAGCAAAATACGTTTTAGGTTAAAAAAAATCCTTCATTAGAACTCTTGGGGTGTCCCTCAGGCTACGATTCCTATCCTCATTCCTATCCATCTTGTTCTAGAAGATATCATACTAGGACGGTGGGAGTCTTTTGTGAAAGCAGCAGAAATAAATGAATATTTTGATTTTCAGTAAACACAAAAAATAAATCTTCAGCAGTTTTATTTGAAAGTAATTTCCCCATAAATTAAGGAGAGTTTTTTTTACTCACATATGATTCCTTGAATAGAAAAGGAAACATGTTTTAACCCTTCCCAGTGTACTGAATTGTGTTTATTTATCACAGTGACTCCCAGCCTTTTCCTACCAAAACCTTAAAGCAAGAAAGAGATTTAAAATACATAGAAACTCTTTTCAAAAATGATGTTATTTTTATATTAAAACAACGTCTTAATGTTTGACCTGTGTATATGATACCTCCCTATTCATTTCTTACCTTTCCTTTGCAATCCATGAGTCCAGACAAGAAGCAAAGAACAGTGCCAGCTCCATGACCATTGTCCTCGGTCCCTGGTGCAGTGCCATAACCCCCTCTGGAACACTCCCTCCATTCCAAAGTGTTTTTGTCAGAGGCTGGATGTCCTCTTTTCTGTGTATCCTTCCTAACCTGTGATCCCCTCAGTAGTGCAAGGTGGCATAGGCTACAGTGAAGAAATGACCATCTATCTCCAAAATGCTTTCACTACAAGGCAGGCAATATGGGAAGCCTTTGATTTCATGCAGAATGCTTGCTAGTTTCTTTTATGTCACTTTAAACAAATTGATTTGGCAAACTATGTTTTTTCCATCTTCATTTTTTCAGCAGAGTGGAAAGTTGATTCATGTCATTGAAGAATTTTTTATCTTCAGACACATAAAATGTTTATGGGTATCTGTTCTGATTTACATAGATTTCTTTTTCTGCCAATTAGATATTTAAATTGCAGGGTGATAGTGACAAAAATCTTTCTTCCTACTTATTTTAATTGAAAGATAGTTATTCCCATGTTGTATTTAACTACAGAGTTCTCTGGCTCCTTCAAGTGTTGCTGATTCATTTCTTAGAAAAGAATACTCGAGTCAGAAGTGCAAGAATTTTGCTACTTTATCATCAGGTCATGAAGATATTTATCTCTAAAGTATATTCATCCCTCCTGTATTCATGACCTCTAGGTTACTAGATCTTTGGGTTAGACCTGTGTTTGAGGAGTTGCTACACTTTCACTTGAAATGTTAATTAGTTTAATGAACAATTTAAGTAGTTAATCATTGTTGAAATTGACTTGTGTCTTTTGTTTTTAGATGTAGTACAGCAAATAGCCGATTGGCAGCCTATGAAGTCCTTGTAATGTTGGCTGATAGTTCACCTTCAAATCTTCAAATTATTATAAAAGAACTGCTTTCTATGCATCATCAGCCTGACCCTGCTCTTACCAAGGAGTTTGATGTAAGTTTTCTAGACCTTGATGCATTTAATTTTTTAGAATGATCTCTTAAATATATCATTTCAAGACTATGTTTGCATTCTCCTAACCATAGAGTATTATTCTTTTGCTTACTGTATTCACATACTCAAATCAGCTATAAACTGTAGTATCACTCTAATGCACTAAGTATATTACAGAATGGTACTCTTTTAATTAAAGTGAAAGGGCCTTTTCAAGTTGGTCAATAGTTATTCTTAGTAAAAAGTAGCATTCCAAACTATTTTTTGAGTATCTTTATGTTTGGCATAGTCCCAGGCACTAAAGATACAAAGTCAGATAAACGTTGGCTATGTCACAGTGCAGACTATGTTAAGTTAAATTCAACAAAGCTTTATTGAGTTTAGTAAGTGATAGGAGATGTGTTAGGCTTTTGGAGCTCAAAAATGAAAATAGGATCTCAGCCCTTGAGCAAGTCAGTGTATCAAAGAAGAGACAGGCTCATAAAGCAGATAATTTCAATATAATGCAGTTCAGTATAAGATAGAGGTATGTCTCAAATGCTCCACTAACACACAGAGGCACTTCCCCACTAGCTGGTGGTGTCTCAGAAAGCTTCTTAGAGAAGAGACTTAAAGCACAGCTTTAGACGAGTGAGCCAGTTGAAGCAAAGTGAGAAGTCATTCCATTCCAGCAGCAAGAAGAGTATGAGCCAAACTATGGAGCCATAAACAGTTTAGCGTATGCTGAGATCTGCAAGAGAAGTATGTTGCAGGAATACCAGACCAAGAGTGAAAGGGCACTTTAAAAGCTGCCTTTTGCATTCTCCTCTAACATCATAAAAAGTCAGACTTACCCTTTAGATGCCTTAGTTCAGTAGTAGGGAATATACAGATTAGGCAGGAAAGGAAGTGAGGACGGGTGTCCTAGATAAAGGAAATAGCACATTAAAGACAGAAATGTAAGCGCACATGAATTGGAAATGACTTTGATTAATAATGCTTATTTTAATTTATAATGCTATGTTTTAGCTTAATATGCAGTTATTTAATAATAAGATTTAAGTGAACATTTTAATTTTTTGTTAAAGCTGGGATTATACTAACATAATAGAGAAAATATTTGTGTTAGGTACATACATTTTTAGCACTGTTATAAACCAGTTTTTCTTATTTTGTAAAAATACAAATAATTTTTTTATTAAAAATCTATGCTTTGGACTATAAGTAAATTTCATTGTTAATTAGATCTTATAAATCTGCTCTAAATGTATGTCTGATGTTAATGAAAAGTATGTAATATTTAGCAATTCCTTGAGGTCTGAAAGACTTCATCTAGTTGATTATTACATGGACACAAATACTTGATATGTGCAGATAACATGATGCTGGTCATGGCATGAGAACCAGTATCTTGCTGTAAGAGCATTTCAAAGTGTCTAATTACAATATCCTTTTGCACTTGGAGAAATGCTGTGTTGAACTTCATCCAAGATGCCTTTTCTGGGTTGTTTCTGATCAGAAAGCACTATACTGGGGTCTACATTAGTTTAAAACATCTCTAAATTTAATGATAGGGTATCTACCTATTTAATTGTATGTTTATCAAAGATTAATATAGATTAAGTTTATAAATAAAGATTATATAAATTAAGTTTAATAGAAGAATGTTACCTTCTCTAAAAGGAGGAAGATGAATATGAGCCTTTCTTGACCAGACTGGTCAGGATTCTTTATGATAACCCTTCATAGATCTCTCTTGTTCGGAGTACTACCTCAATTTGTAAATATATTTTAGCATATTTACTTGATGAATGCCTGTTTACTCAGACTATAAGCTTCTTGAGATCAGGGACCGTGGATAACTCTGTTCTCTCTTATATCCCTGGCATGTGGACATCTCTGTTCTCTATCCTTTGCACAATGTCTAGCACATAGTAGGTCCTTAATTAATAGCCAAGTGACTACGTAAATTCACTATGTGCCAGGTACTTTATGAACAGAAAAGAAACATTGAGACACTAGCATTTTATCATTGTATTAGCATCTGCAGAAGTACTTCATGGACATAGGTTCTGTAGCATAACTTTCATAGCACCCTGGATGGATGAATCTGTGAGTATTTCTCCTTTTCCTCTCAGACATCCCATATAGTTGTAGTGGAAATTTGCCTGTGACAGAGATGCTAATTTTCTTCTTCCACTGTTTCTCTTCCTCTCTTTCCAAGTACCTTCCTCCAGTGGATAGCAGGTCCAGTTCAGGGTTTGTGGGGCTAAGGAATGGTGGTGCGACTTGTTACATGAATGCAGTCTTCCAGCAGCTGTATATGCAACCTGGGCTCCCTGAGGTGATTTCTTTATTTTGTCCTGTTTGGTGTGATAAATAATATATGCATTGCCTTAAAATTGTTTCATACCTTTTTATTGCTTTTAGAGTCTGCTAAAATAGACATAGCTACAAATTCTTTAGTAGCTTCTGAAATCTGTATAGATGTATCGTCCATTGTGACACATTTTTATAAATCATCTGTTATAATGAGCTACCTATATTACTGATAAACTTGACCTAAAATTACTAACATATTTAGTGTTTTGGAAATACATCTAACCTGGGCAATATTAAAAGACCCCATCTCTACAAAAAATAAACAAATTAACTGAGCATGGTGGCACATACCTGAAGTCCTAGCTGCTTGGAAGGCTGAGGCAAGAGGATCTCTTGAACCCAGGAATTCAAGGTTACCATGAGTTACGATCATGTCACCGCACTGGGTGACAGAGTGAGACTCTGTCTCTCTAAAAAAAAGAAATATATAGGCTCTATCATTAGCACTTTATTATACTGCGGGTAGTAGCTTATGATATAGCAGTCAGTAGTTTTGAGAGTGTTCTATGTGTATTGTGTTTCACCTTATTTCTTGTAGAGATTCTGGAATTGCTAGACCAGTTTTTCTTAATCAGACAGATGTTCAAAGAGATGATTTGTCCATAATTACACCAGCTAGGAAGTAGTGAAGCTAAATATCTCAGTATTGTAACCACGTCCAAATATACATACCTTTCTAAAAAGGCAATGTGAGACTGGACGTGGTTGCTCATACCTATAATCCAGCACTTTGGGAGGCCGAGGCAAAAGGATTGCTTGCGCCCAGGAGTTCGAGACCAGCCTAGGCAACATAGCAAGACTTTGTCTCTAGAAAAAAAAATTTTAAAATAAGTCACGTGCAGTGGCGTGCACCTGTAGTCCCAGCTGCTCAGAAGACTGAGGTGGAAGGATCACCTCAGGTCAAGGCTTGGTGGACCATGATCGTGCCATTGCATTTCAGCATGGGTGACAGAGTGAGATCCTGACTGGAAAACAAACAAACAAATAAATAAGCAAGCAAGCAAGGTGGATGCTCTTATTGTCATATGTCAAGGTTTCCTGTAAAGTAGTTAAATATTTCTGACTTGATACATTTCTTTTCTTTTTAGTCATTACTCTCAGTGGATGATGACACGGACAATCCAGACGATAGCGTGTTTTATCAAGTGCAGTCTCTCTTTGGGCATTTGATGGAAAGCAAGCTGCAGTATTACGTACCTGAGAATTTTTGGAAGGTATTTCATCCCGTAACGCTTTAGGTTTAAAGATATTAGGTATTTGGAGTTGGGCTATGTTTTTTTCCTCTAGTGATAATGCTTTCTTGTCTTCATTAACTCTAGGCTAATCCCATTGCCAAGAACCTATGAAAGGGTTGGGCATACTATTCTTGAAATTGGTACTTGGTTTCAAATGATGAGAATACTGAGAATAGTCATTCATCATTTTTAAGGATTTACTCATCTTATTTATTATTATTATTTTAGCTCTTTGAAATATTTGTTCACATTCTTCTGAACCTGTGCCAATTTCACTCATGCCTCTTAATAAAGAACATTATTTTTAATGTTACATATTGTAGGATATTACTTTATGTTCTCTCTAATAGGTTGGTTATTTTCTAAGACAGAAACTCTGTTCCATGCTCTCAGATCTCACCTTATACCCACTTCTGGTTTCACAACTTCTAGTTATGATTACAAGGGGCCAGGGAGAAGCATAGAAGCCGAATACAAGCTAGGCATACTTCAATAAAAACATCCACAACCTAGTAATGAACTTGACTTTTAGATGCATTTAAGTGTTCTTTCACTTTCCCTTTCTACTAC
Organism: Carlito syrichta; assembly: GCF_000164805.1. Classification (NCBI taxonomy): domain Eukaryota; kingdom Metazoa; phylum Chordata; class Mammalia; order Primates; family Tarsiidae; genus Carlito; species Carlito syrichta. The sequence continues at coordinate 127,429 of NW_007047452.1, forward strand.
ATTCAGAAATTGCTGCTCTTCTTTAAAAACATACTTAATTTTTGTCTGTATGTACAGATTTTCAAGATGTGGAATAAAGAACTTTATGTCAGAGAGCAGCAGGATGCATATGAATTCTTTACTAGTCTCATTGATCAGATGGATGAATATCTCAAGGTAATAAGAGTTTTACTTTCCCTCTAACTCTCTTAAACTCTATAGTATGAGAACAGTATCTTAGGATTTGGGGTTACTGAGAACCTGACAAATCAGAAGCTGATTATTTTTAATATCACAATTGTAGTATATTTATTCTGGGCTTAAACATCAAAACCAGATCACTAGAGTTATACATTTCTTAACTTATCTGATACTCAGAGGATATAATTGTTAATCTGTACTACACAGTAACAACCATTTGTACCTATGTGTTCTTACTGTGTATCCATTGAAGTAATCTGGCCTCAGAGGAGTGCTACAGTCGGCGCACTGCTGGCCTGTGCAGAGCAGTCTTGGAACTCAAGAGTACTCTGGCAAAGGGAACAAAGGGACCAGATTTAAAAGTTATATTTATGGTGATGTTTAACCCCAAAACTTTCTACTTCCACCCATCAAAACATAGACAGGCTTCTAATTGCCATTGCCTTCTAAGATTGCTTGCTGTCACATCCAGCATTAGCTTCGCATCAGTAGGTACAAGTTTTCCTTTTCTTTTTAAAAAATAACTCACAAATTTATAACGTTCTGTCCATAAGAAAAAGGAAACGATTGTAGAGAGTTGCTACTAGGCTGTTCTGGCACAGGGAGAAGGATGCAGAATCATTCTGGAGCGTGCTCTCCTGTCACCAGCTCTGCCCGGCCCGTCACTCCGTCTCCTTTTCTGATGGTGTGCTTTACTCTGGCAGTGGGGCTAATAATGGATTTTAGCCTCCGTTTGTCCCAGCTGAAACTACCAAAATGACTCATTTTATTTTAGTGGTTAAATTAAGATCTATGTTTTAGCCTAGGTCTAAACAAAATTCTATAATCTATAAGTTCTAGGGGCACCAATTAAAATTTTAACTTTTTATTCCAACAGAAAATGGGGAGAGACCAAATTTTTAAGAATACTTTTCAGGGCATCTATTCTGATCAGAAGATCTGTAAAGACTGTCCTCACAGGTTAGTGAAAATAACACTGGCACATCAAAAATGATGATCACACTTATATAAAAAAAGATGATCACCCTTTCCAAGTGATTTGTCTAGTATGTTGTAAATTTTGTGTTTGTTGAGTAACTGACAAATCTTTCTCTCAGTGTATCTCTAAGTATTAAATGAATTAAAGTTTTTTCGTTTTCATTTCCAAATTTCTTTTTCTTTTTTTTTTTTTTGAGTCAGTCTCACTGTCTCCCAGCCTGGAGTGCAGTGGCATGCTCATGGCCACTGCAGCCTCAACCTGCTGGGCTCAGGCGATCCTTCTGCCTCAGCCTTCCGAGTGACTGGAACTACAGGTGCATATCACCATGCCCAGATAATTTTTTGATTTATTAGAGAGACAAGTTCTCACCAAGTTGCCTAGACTGGTCTCTAAACCCTGGGCTCAGACAGTCTTCTTGCCTCGGCCTCCCAAAGTGCTGGGATTATAGGCATGAGCCTCTGTGCCCAGCCACATTGCTTTGTGGCCTTAAAGAAATATTTGTTAAAATTCATAGTTTTTAAGATTCAATTTTTTTTTTTAATTTTTTTGTAGAGATGAGATCTGACTGTGTTGCCCAGGCTGGTCTTAAACTCCTTGGCTCAAGCAATCCTCCTGCCTCAGCCTCCCAAAGTGCTGAGATTGCAGGGGAACCACTGCGCCTGACTGAAATTCATAATTTTAAGAAATTCTAAATTGTCACTAATTGGTATTTTTATTTGGTAGTATACTTTTAAGACATTGAGGGAAGTCATGTATTAAAAATATAGTTCTGTGTTCAAGTTCAGGTATTGTGATAATTTCAAGACCTTTAAATTCCATTGATGATCATGGGTTTACTGTTATTTTCTAATCAGATATGAGCGTGAGGAAGCTTTCATGGCTCTCAATCTAGGAGTCACTTCTTGTCAGAGTTTGGAAATTTCTTTGGACCAGTTTGTTAGAGGAGAAGTTCTAGAGGGAAGTAATGCGTACTACTGTGAAAAGTGTAAAGAAAAGGTATTACATTTGCCCTTTTTAAAAACAAGATTGATTTCTTATTCATTTAGTATGTCTTTGTTTTATGTAAAATGAATATTAAGTTCTTGTTGTTACTTCCATTAAATTGTGTCATTACTTGTTTTCTCATGAGTGGGAAAGACCTTTGCTTTAATTACTTTGCTGATTTGTTTTTTCCATGGAGATAATTAATGTTTGCTTTTCTTTAGAGAATAACCGTGAAAAGAACCTGTATTAAGTCTTTACCTAGTGTCTTGGTAATTCATCTGATGAGATTTGGATTTGACTGGGAGAGCGGACGCTCCATTAAATATGATGAACAAATAAGGGTAACTTTTTCTTCCTGGAATTTTTCACAGCCATCGCCTCACTCGCTTCTTTTTTAGCATTTATGAGGAGCCCCTTGCCTTCAACAACTGCTGCTAGTGGAACAGGCAGATCTGTCAACGTTAGCCCTCATCTCTAGAAGGCGTCCTGGTGATCACTGTGAAGGAAAATGCTTTCCTTCATGCTCAAACCAGAGCCTACTTACATTTCCCCAGACTTAGCCTTTCTAAGATTTTATACTTAAATCAGAGAGTTAGTTATTTCCAGTTTATACTAAGAAAACACTTCCTCGTTTTCGTGTTAGACTTAATTGGCTACTGCTGCATATATTACTATTCAACACTAGTATGGCCTTTTTGCTTTTATATAGTTTCCCTGGATGCTGAATATGGAGCCTTACACAGTTTCAGGAATGGCTCGCCAGGACTCATCTTCTGAAGTTGGGGAGAACGGGAGAAATATGGATCAAGGAGGCGGAGGATCCCCACGAAAAAAAGTTGCCCTCACAGAAAACTATGAACTTGTCGGTGTCATCGTCCACAGTGGGCAGGCACACGCAGGCCACTACTACTCCTTCATCAAGGACAGGCGGTAAGGGTTTCTCGAGGCAGCGTCACTCTCTGCCTACCAGTGGCCTCTCCCATTCTCCTGCCTCCTTTTTCATTCATGCTCACCATTAGGGTGCGGTGACACCGTGGCATTGTTCTTTGACCTTATTTCATTCTGAATTTTTAGAGCTTGGTATAACTGGTTTTCCCCTCCAATTTGAAAAACCATTTTAGAAATTCAAATGGCAGCTGCTATTTTCTTAGATGTTTTCAAATGGTAATTACCTACTTTATCTGTAGGCCATATGTAGAGAGAAATGCTAGGCACGGGGATGTTTGCTTTTTAATCTTATAATGTTTGTCTGATCTCTGGGTTTTAGGGGATGTGGAAAAGGAAAGTGGTATAAGTTTAATGACACAGTTATAGAAGAATTTGACCTAAATGATGAGACCCTGGAGTATGAATGCTTTGGAGGAGAATATAGACCAAAAGTTTATGATCAAAGTAAGTATTTACAAATGGATATTTTCCGTTAGTTTTTATTTTCTTTAATTTATAGTTTTCTGTAAATTTGAAGTCGTATTCTTTACATAAAAATACAACAGAGGTTATTCGTTTTATAATACTTCTGCTCTAGCTATAGAACCATGAGCCAGCTCCTTGATAGCCAGAGTGAAAATGTTCAAGTTGCTTATAAAACATTTTTTGAAATAATATTTTGTAACAGCCTTGGAAGAAAGGAAGTTAAGAGGATCAAATGAATATCAAGGAGAAATTAATGAATAAAGAAATTCAACCTTAAAAATAGTTTCTGAAGAAGTAGTTGTTCTCTAAAATTTTCAAATTTCCTTTTCACTATGTAGAGGTGCAGTTAGAGAAGATATTCCTAGCACCTATGGTTTTAAAACCGTCTTTATTATGCAGTGTGGCAAAGCAGTCTTTATCTCCCCAGCCCCCTACTCCCAGGGAGAAAAAAAGTATGAGGAAAAGTATGTCACAAAACCAAATCAGAATTTGCTGCTTGAAAAAGCCATTTTGCATAGATCTTAGCATTTCTTAATCTTGATCTTGATATCTGCTAGGGGCTTTTCTAAATAGCTACCTGTATTAGATTCATTATATTAGGTTTTGATTCCATGCCATTGTAGTCATGCATCTAACTGGTAACCTTTAAGGGTTGAATGTAGTGTTGTTGCCAGAATTTGCCTAGATTTGGCCGAAGCTGGTGGAAATAGTTAAATGAGACCAATTATGATTCTGTCCTGTGCTATAGAGCATGTTTTTTTGTTTTTTGTTTTTTTGGGTTTGGAGTCTCACTCTGTCGCCCAGACTGGAGTGCAGCGGCTGCTCCCGGCCACCACAGCCTCGACCTGCTGGGCTCCGGCGATCCTTCCGCCTCAGCCTTCCCAGTAGCAGGAATTACAGGCATGCGCTACCACGCCTGGCTGATTTTTTGATTTATTGTAGAGATGAGGTCTTGCTGCCCAGGCGGGTCTCGAACCCACAGGCTCAGGCAATCCGCTCATCTCAGCCTCCCATTGGCTTAAATGTAGACTTCCCTAGAATACGTATCCTTTTTCCCTTAACTCCGTTACCATACAACTTCGTTACTTCCTGCCCTTCGATATAACTTCCCAAGTGAGAAATCACTTTTTGTCCAAGGATGGAGGTACTGTATCCTGACTTTTATTCTAAGCAGTACTCTAAGAAGACTCATATTTTACTTAGACATTGCATTTAGCAGATATGGTAAGTAGTTACTTGCTGGATTTATGGTCCCTTTGTTTTAGACAGTCAAGGCAAGAAAAACTTTATTTACAAAGACCTCTTTCTTAATGTCTTGTTATAAAGCAAACCCATACACTGATGTACGCCGAAGATACTGGAATGCCTATATGCTCTTTTACCAAAGGGTGTCTGATCAAAACTCCCCAGTATTACCAAAGAAAAGTCGAGTCAGCGTTGTACGGCAAGAAGCTGAGGATCTCTCTCTGTAAGTTTCTCTTCTGTGTGATTTGTTGTATGATGATAGTGTGATCTTTGAGAATATACTATTTGGAATTTAAAGATAATTAGCTGTCCCCTCCCATTGTGGGAGCTTTTCCTCAATGCATCCTCCCTTCTTGGTTAAAGTAAATAAAAATAAATAAATAAATAAATATAATTAGCTGAGCTAGAGAGAAATTCTAAGATAAATTCCATAAAGTAAATAAATAGATCTCTTTTTTGTTCTATTTTTTTAGTAAGAAGATATTGTGTATTTAGAAACAGCATATAAATTTTGTCTTTCTGGAATTGACATTTTTTTCAATTTAGAATTGAGGGTTTTTAAAAAAAATGTCGGTAGCATTTATTGAATATACTTTATGTCCAAACACTGTCAGAAAGTTGTTTAAAGGTCTGGTTGTCAGTGAATTTGCCTTTTAATATATTGGATCAGTAACATATTCAATTTATTTATCTTTTCGTGTGAGAAATGTGTATGGTTTATTATATTTGAAAACTTGACTCAGTACTTGGTTGTTACAAGATTTTGAGTATGAGTTTAAGTTCAGTATTTCACTGCTTATCAATGGTTGTAATAGTTGAAAAAGATACTTCACAGTAGTATGCAGAAAGAATGCATTTTTGTGCTTATTAAATTATGTTACTCATGTTTAATCACATATGCCAAATTAAGTTTTTTTTTAAAAGTGTTAGAATTTGTCCTGCATATTTTTCTTTTATAATGTCAATCAGTTCTCCAAACTAACTGGAAGACATTGCATTTTTAAATTATTTTTTAATTGACACATTATAATTGTGCGTATTTATGGGATGTAGTTGTCTTGGCACATGTTTACATTATATAACAGTGAAACAATTTAAGTCTAATACCCTATTTATGTGAGTCTGGCAAATTTTAATAACCACTAAAACAATAACCACTTTCTACTAGACAGAGTTTCTTGATTTCTGTCTCTTAGGTCAGCTCCATCTTCACCAGAAATTTCACCTCAGTCGTCTCCTCGGCCCCATAGACCCAACAATGACCGGCTCTCTATTCTAACTAAGTTGGTTAAAAAAGGCGAGAAGAAAGGACTATTTGTGGAGAAAATGCCTGTTCGAATATACCAGGTAAGAACCACATAAAGAATTCTAAGGAGGAAAGTTCAGGTAGCCATCAGAATTTATCTGCTATATCTGGAAGTACTTCTGCTGGCCTTCTTCTGTATTAGTTGTGCTTCTGTGCCATACCATCCTACCCACCTTGTCTCGTGCATCTTTTATGCCAAGCCAGAGAGGTGACAAGTAGAGCTGGTGCCACAGAGTACTAAGAACACACATGGAAATACACACCCAGGATTGGCTGATACCATCACTGGACTGTTGTGTGATTGTGAGATGTCACAGATGAACAGAGGTGTGAGAAGTGGGTCGTAAAGAAGCACATTGCTGAAACAAACTTACCTGGCGAGCAAAACCAATTAAGGCTCATAACCTTGGGATAAAACTAATCTAACACCGATGGTCATTGTTTATTGAATACCTACTCTGTGCTACGTGTTTAAAATAGATCTCTAATTCTTCAAAGACTTGTGGAATAGCAAGTTTCATTCCCATTTCTCTGAAGGAAAAACAGATGTTTAGAAAAAGGAGAAACAACCTGCCAGCGTCACAGAGCAAGGATTTGAATTCAGAACTGTCTTCCCAGTTCAGATTTGATACACAAACTAATCAAAAGCTAAGTAGCTAGAGCCAGAGAAGTCAAGAAAAATACAGAGCCTTCATTAAGAAAGAGAGAATTAAGCCACCCGAGTCAAGGGAAGCATGGGGTTGGTGGCACTTGAGAAAGATCTGTTTGTTCCTTTCTACCTAGAGGGTCAGGTTAGAGTTCACTTGTCCTTCCCATGGTGGTTTTCCTGAATTTTCTGTCTCCTTTAAAAGTTCAAAGCTTGAGAGAAGGGAATTATAAGTTATAATTCACTTTTATAAACCCTTTTTATCTAAGTATATAACTAGAAATATCCTCTACCTATTGAAAATTGTTCCATTTCATTAAAATAATTGTTAACTTTCTTTTATAGATGGTGAGAGATGAGAACCTCAAGTTTATGAAGAATAGAGATGTGTACAGTAGTGATTATTTCAGTTTTGTTTTGTCTTTAGCTTCGTTGAATGCTGTAAGTAGCTGGTTGGATTGACATTAAGAAACAAGAAAGGACTACAGTTGAATATCTTTTAGCTAAAGCCATTCAGTGACTTATCCTCACTCTCAGTTGTTAGCATTCAGATTAACTACAAAAATATTTTCCCATAAATGTGTCCCTCATGGGGTGATATTAAAATGCAGGCAGCATTCTGAATGTATAATATAGATCGTGAGGGAGTGTGGGTTTCCACATAACTGACTTTTAAAGTGCCTTTGTTTAGATATTATAAAGAGTAGCTGTGAGGTCATGTCAATGGATAATGGGCTTTGTGGAGATTTTTTTCTAATTTGTAATCAGATATTACCAGACTCAAGATTAATTTTCAACTACTTATTTTCTTATACTACGAATATAATTTGACAATAAGGGAAAAAATGTTCTTAGTCTTTTTATTACTTAACATCCTATGGTCTAAGGGCTGTGTTTTGAGACTATTTCAATTAAAAAAGTGAAGAGTATGTCATTTCTTAACCTTTTTAAAAATTTAAATGGAACTTTTTTTATACTGAACTGCCTAGATTTTTCTTACTAGTGTTTAATTCAACATGTGTAATTATTCACTTTATAACAATGTGTAATAATCTATAAAACTTCTGTGAAAAATATTCTCTTTTTTTCTCCCTCTCTTAGACTAAATTAAAGCATCCTTATTATCCTTGCATGGCAAAGGTGAGCTTACAGCTTGCTATTCAATTCCTTTTTCAAACTTATCTACGGACAAAGAAAAAACTCAGGTGAGAAGTGATATGTTTTGATAGTCTTTTTTAAACACAGGGCACTGGGTAATTCAATTAAAGTTGTATGTATAATCTTAAAATATTGTGAAGGCAGCTACCTAATTTTACTCAGATTAGGTGACTAAGACATGTTCTCTAGCTTTAACAAATTTCTAATCTGATAGGAAGGCTAGATAAAACAGACAAAAGAGAAATGCCTGTGATGCAAGGCATAAATTCTGTTCTGTTTGGGAATTGGGCAAAATCATATCCAAATACAGATATTAGAGTAGGCTTTAAAGACAAAGATGTTCTCAGAGGATTTTAAAAGGCAAAAATGAACACAGAGGGCTCATTCTAGGTGAAAGGGAAAAACCTGAGTAATAGGCAAGACTTAGCTCAGGAACTATGAGTGACTGACTGTGTTTTACTAGTACATGTGAGGGACTCATTTGAGACCCAGTGTTGGGTTTGGAACTCACTCTGTGCCCTGGGTGCCAGAGCAGGGAGTTTGGATTTTGTTCAGTGGAAGATCATGAAAAGGTTTTCTTTTTTGTTTTTTGTTTGTTTGTTTGAGTCAGAGTTTCACTCTGTTACCCAGTCTGGAGTGCAGTGGCACAATCACAGTTCACCATAGCCTTGACCCCCCCTGGGCTCAAGCTATCTTCCTGCTTCAGCCTTCTAGGTAGCTGGGACTACAGGCATCCACTACCACACCCAAGTAATTTTTAAATTTTTTGTGGAAACAGTGTCTTGCTATGTTTACCCAGACTGATCTCGAACTCCTGGGCTCAGGCAATACTCATGACTTAGCCTCCCAAAATGCTGAGATTACCGGTGTGCGCCACTGCACCCAGCTGAAAAGTTTTTGAACAGAGAAATGTGTTCAGAGTGATGTTTTAGAAACTCTGTAGACACTGATGGCATCTTACTCATCATTGGTTTTTATCTTCACCTGGTGAGGTGCTTGACACATTGTAGATGCTGGGTAAGTTGTTCTAGGAGTAAATGAGTGAAAGATGAAGAGCACTGAGCAATGGTTCTCAGGACATACCTAGAGTAAGAGGAGACGCAGAGTGAAGAGACCCATTAGGCTTGGAAGACACAGACATTCCCAGGCTTCTCTCTCAATTGTGTAGTGAGTTTTTCGTAGTATGGAGAGGCTTTTGGACAGATTTTGCCGTGAAGAAACTCTTAAGAAAGAAACAATTTTATGGCAACTTCATTTTTATGTGTGATAATCAAAGATACAGTGAGTAATCTCAGTTCTTATTATTTGAGAATAAAGAAATGTGTTTCTTTTCTTTTGTCTGGAAATTCAGTTGGTAACTTTTATTTGTGAAATTTGCTCATGCTGTTTACACGTTGTGCACTATTTCCATTTTTTTTATATTTACCATTTTGGAACATGGGGGGACTTTAGAGAAGTGTTATGAGGTCATGCATGGAATAGTCATTACACTTTTTCTGTGAGGTCATGGTTAGAAAAAGTCCTTAAGTAAAGCCTGAATATTTTCTTATTCCATAAAGTAGGATATTAATGATGATAACAAAGTATTAAAATGTCAACGCAAGCTGACATTTTGTGAATGTAAGTTAATGTGAGCGAAAGAAAATTTTACAGGTGAGGCCTTTTTTCCAATTGAAGTTGTTTGATGAAGATAGAGAAGATAAAATCTAAGACTTGAGCTTCTTCACACTTGTCAGTTGGAGAGAAAGAGTCTCGCCATAAATAATGAAGGAATGCAAAGCATTGACTTCTGGGCATATTGAACCATGTTAGTGGGCAATCACTGAGTATTTCTTATCCCTTCACCCCATCCACCACTGGTAGTAGGTAGGCAGGCAGGCAGGCAGGCAGGCAGGTAGGTAGGTAGAAAAGAAAGAAGTGTCATCATTTGCTGGGGTCGTACCTCTAACATTGCTGTCTTTGCTCTTTTTAAAGGGTTGATACTGAAGAATGGATTGCTACTATTGAAGCATTACTTTCAAAAAGTTTTGATGCTTGTCAGTGGCTAGTTGAATATTTTATTAGTTCTGAAGGACGAGAATTAATAAAGTAAGTGCCCAAGTCTTTGAATTAAAAGAAATTTGTGTCATTTCCAGTGATGTAGAACTGAAGTTTCTTATAACCCTTTTTATCTCGAATTGAAATTACTTTTCTGATGGAAGTCAATTTTGAATTCTCTTCACTAAAGCAGTGAGGAAATTATTCAGGTCTCTCCAAATTAATCTCTGTGGGACTAGACTCAGGCAAGTGCTCAGTAACTGCAAATCACCTGCCAGGTACTCACAGGCATGTGGGTCCTGAACCCCTGCTATGGCTCAGAGTAGTCAGGGATGCAGGACCCTTCCTTCAGGGACTTATAGTCTGGTGGAAAGATGCCAACAATTCTAGGTTACTACACAGTTCACAATGTTGTCTAACTATGTTTGAATTCTGGCTAAAAAATTATTTTTAAATAAATCTATTGATCCTATGATAGTACATTTACCTATGTACACATAGTTTCTTAAAATTGCCTTTTCTGGTAAAAATTCGTAATGCTCCAATTGCTATGAATGTTTATACCTTACTTCTAGTCATCCTCAAGTGAGCTTCTCCTATGCTTGGTAACTCAACATTCGTTTGGGGGGCCCAGCAAGCACTCTTGATCGCTCAGTGTCCTGCATCCTCTGTTTTCAGGGCTTCCTTCACTCCACCTCACTGTGCGTTCTCTTCATCCCACTTCTAGCTAATGACCTGATGTTAGACTGCACTGAGAGAGTACAGATTAGCAAACGAGCCTTCCCCAGCCCCCATTACAAGCTCCACACACCTGCCAGAGTTTGTTCTCATCTTTTCCATTTCTCCTTTGATTATGGAGCAAGTGGCCTCTCTTCTCTCAAAGTAAATCTTTCTGTATGAGCAGACTTCTCAAGGAGTTGGCTCTCTAATTATCTCCTATTATTTCTGCATCTTTGCCTTCTAGAATTTTTACTTCTGTCAGCATACAACTATGGTCTGGTATCTCACAACTTAAAACAGACACACAACAGGAAATTAAAAACTGCAATTCCCTTCCCACAAGGCAATCACAGTCTGGTGGTAAGGTAAAGACCTCATCAGAACTCTTGATTTCATCTCTAGATCCCCTGAGCTCCAGGCATTTATATGCTTGATATCTTTACTTTTTTCTCCAGGCTATCTCATTCAGCAAAGGATGTGTTTTGTTTTGCTTTAAACAAATTAGATCATGTTACTTCTCTGCTTAAAAATTATTCAGTGGGTTCCCGTCATACTCATAATAAAATCCAAGCTCTTATGCCATGACCCACAAGGCCTTGCTTGATCTTGGTCTTTGTCCTTCCAGGCTTACCTTGTCTCATTTCCTTCTTGCTCATTTTTCATCAGGCTTTAACCACACTGGCTTATTGCTTCCTTGAACATGCTGAGCTTTTTTTCCCTGCCTGAAGATCCTTGTGCCTACTATTCCTTCTGTCTAAAGCCCTGCGCCCACACCCACCTGCTCCCCCCCACCATGCCACCCCGTGCATAGTAAGTTCCTTCCCCTTTTGGTGTCAGTTAAACTGCACTTACCCTAAGAGGCTGCTGCCAATCCCACAGGCTAGGCTAGGGGAGGCTGCCTGCTAGTCTGTGCCCTGTTGTTTTGCCAACTTCCTCCACTACATTTCCGCTTCTTGAGGGCAGCCCTGGCAATTAGTAAGCACTCAAATATGTGTTCATGCATATTTCCATTTAATTAATAGACAGCCAGTAAGGATTTATTTGAAGTATTATACGTCTGTTCCTTTAGAGTTTGCATTAGAGATAACCTTTACCTATTTTTCTAGTTCGATTCCAAAGTATTTTCCCAAAGGACTCCTAAGTACTGTGCTGTGCATTAGAATGTCATAGAATCATCACCCACTTGGAAGGGGCATCACAAATATTTTGTTTATTCTTCTATATCCAAGCAAGCTTGCTTTTAAATATCTCCAGAAAAACTGTGACTTCCTTTGGTGATATGTTTTGGTTTCTTCACATTTCTAATGGTCAAGAATCCCAGTGAATTACTTAATCTAAATTCTTCCTGATTAGAGTTTATTTTTTTATAAAGACTGGTCTGTTTACTCATTACTATCAATTGCTATGATTTTATATACTTGAAGAATTAATAATCTTATTTCTCTAATTACAAATTTATCTTTAAGATATGTTATCATTGCTACAACTAAAAAATAAATATCTACTGTACTAATATTTTAGTAACTAAATGTGAAGAGTGTGTTATCTTTTAGATCAACCCCTCAGTGTAGTCCTTTTTTAAGACAATTTTAAAAATTGAATTATAATTGTAAAAAAATAAATTTGTAGTAAATATTGCCTACTAATTGATCTAGAGAATGGATCCTTGCCTGTACCCATTCCCAGCTCAGGCTGTCAACATTTGACAGTCTTATCTTACTGATCCCCGCTCACACACTTACATGTGTGGGCTTGTTTTTTTTTTAACTCTGAAAAGTTTCCATTTTAAAGTAAATCTCAAACATCATTTGATTTCACTAAACTATTTCAGCATGTTATCTCTGACAGGTAAAGTTAAGCCAAAAAAAAAAATTATCAACACTTTACTGTTATCACATTAAACAAAATTAATGATAATTCCTTCATATCAGCATATACCTAGTCCATGTTCAGATTTCCTCTAAATGTCTCAGAAATGTCATTTTACCATTGAGTTTGTGCAGTTCAGGATCCAACAAGGTCCACACATTGCCTTTGGTTTGTGTGTCTCTTCAGACCCTTCCTATCTTCAGTAATTCCTTTGCCCCACCATCCCCTTTTTGTTGTGCCACTTGTTTGGGGAGAAGACTAGCCATGGCACTATAAAACTCCCCATATTCTGCATCTACTGGCATGCTCTTGGTGCCTCCTAATGTGCTGTGGGAGGAAACATGCAGCACTTCCTTCGAGGTATTCATTCCAAAAGAATGTGCCCAGAATCTCCAAAGCTAAATATTATGGGCGTACTTGTTATCTTATAAACTTTCTTATAGTTGCCACTTAGAATCTTAGTGGGTTTTGAACAGAGCCTTGCCTGTCTGGTTCAAATCTGGCAGCTGATACGTAGCATTAACATTTACATGGAATAAGTAGAAGTGGAGTGACCTTGGAAAGCGCCACTCAGCCTGTGAGTGCTGACATTTTCAGGGACGGTCACTTTGCTTCTTGGGTATTAGGTGGGCCCATGTTGGGAAGGTTAGGGATGATAGAAGTCGATCTGCCTTTTTTACACCACTTTTCTCTTTCTTTTAGAATTTTCTTGTTGGAATGCAATGTGAGAGAAGTACGAGTTGCTGTGGCCACCATTCTGGAGAAAACTCTAGACAGTGCCTTGTTTTATCAGGATAAGGTCAGTCTCAGTTTTAAATTCTATTTATACAGTCTGTTTTTACCAAATGTTTCAAATTGCAGGTGATAAGAAAGAAATGAATGCCACATGAAATGACCTTCTGTGAACTGACTTTCTGGTACATGCCAGGGTAGAAGATCCTCTGTTCCTTCCTCCTCATATTCCAAACACTAGGGTAGGCCAGGAATTCAGGTCTGCTCTGGTCTGTTTTTGAGTTTTTCTCTCTAGAATACTACCTTTTCAGAGTCCTCTCAGGAATGTTTATTAGGTCTCCATGAACTGAGACTAATCTCAGTCTAGAGACTCAAGTCTAGACCAACAGACATTTTGAGCCACTCGGGTTTTGTCTCTTTCTTCTTCAGCTATTGTCCTGATCTCTACCTGCAGTTGGCAACCAAACCAAATAGTACCTTTATCCAAGAACATTGCCAACAAAATGGTCTCTTCTTAGGTCTCCATTATCCCCTAATTTTTGTTCTTGTCCCTGTGAATTTTTCCCTAACCCTGTTTTCTGCAACATATTTTCTGGTTCGCAATTTCACATACACATGTGCTAAAACAAATCTTGGTGTTTATTACCATCTGTTATCCCAAAAGATTTAAGCCTTAGGGAAATAAATGACATACATTGTAAATCTGATTATTCAGTTTGTTATTAAGTCCCAGCAAATACAGCAGTTAATTCCCAAGTTTGCTGTTTCAAACAGCTGACACTACATGGAAAACTTTGAAAAATGTTCTTTTCAGAACCAATTGGCTTCTTATAAACATTGGCTGGATGCAGCATATCTCAGTGAACTTAAATATAAATTCTAGCAATTTCTGCTTCAAATTCAGATGTTGGCTTGCTATGCCATCTTGAGGAAGTCCTTTAAGGAGGATTTTGATCCAGATACAGTACCTGGCACCCAAGCACTTAGTTCCTTGAACAGGGAGGTCACATATGCCCTCTGGGAAGGTCCTAAAAGAAGACTGTTTCTCAATTCCAGGAATAATTAGGAAGTTGAGTTTTACTCAAAGGCAGCAGTTTTTGATGCACATAGATAGCAGAACAATTTTTTTAGAGAGAACCTTAAATGCAGAAGATACAATATAGGTCACTGGGAGCTGCTTCAGACAGTTTAAATGTCATTGCTCCACCCCCTGTGGAAGTTTCTAAGATGCATCAAGAACCCTTAACATAAGTACCACCCCACTCACCTCCTTTCTCTTATATGCCAACCCAACAAAGGACAAAGGCAGGATTAATGCAGTCTCCCACAGATGAGGCAGGCCATAGCATGTCACCCACCAGGCTCTAAAGGCAGGACAGCAGGTGGTAGAAAAGGAATGGAGTGGGGGACATAAGCATGGAAGCCATTTGCTCAGTAAATTCTGATAGTCAGCTAATGTATTTTCATGTCTATTTTTCCCCCATGATGGAAACGGTGCCTCTTGCCACCCACTTTATATTGTCAAGAACTTTGAAGATTAAGTGCTATATAAATGCTAAATTTTGCTGTATTTACAATGGGTGTGACAGGATGCATGGGAATATTTCCAAAATGTGAGTACCATCTTCAGAGGACATGAACTAACAAGAGTAGTAAGCCGGTCTTAATTCTCAGCTCACAGGAATTTCTAGGAACTTGTCCAAAAACAGTTGGGGCGGGAGGGAAAGAAGAAGCAATGTCATGACCAAAATGGTTTCTAAACAAATAAAATGTTTTTCAAAGCTTTCCATGAGGCGTCAGCGGGCTCTCAAGTAAGTTCACGGTTGAGTCGATATCACCGTTGTCATTCTGTCAGGCTGTTGCTCTCCATTTGCTCCCTTGGCTTGGTTTCTAGCCCCTATGCCTGTGTCTGTGTTTCTTATTCTTTGCATCTGTGGTTATGTGAAGAAATAGCATAGTGGAGGGAGGGATTCCGAAATATGCCTTCCCTAAACACTCCCACCTCTTTTTAAGTGACAGAGAGAAGTTGGCTCTGGAGAAAATATGATCTTAGGCAGTAGAATCATGCCCTTGACTCTGAAATCTAGGAAATGAAACTAGGCTTTCCTTTAAATTATCACTACAGTACCAGCCTTTCCGTGGAAGGTAAAATTGATAATTCTGTTTTTGCTCTCCAAAGCATAAATCCATCTGAATCTGAGACTGGATTGTGTCAATCAGACTTTCCTTCTTTTCTTAAGGTGACTTACTTCAAGTTAATCCTGTTACAAGTGTCTGTCTTATCTTCGTTTTCTTCATGTAATTTTATCTTTCCTCTAACCAGTTAAAAAGCCTTCATCAGTTACTGGAAGTACTACTTGCTCTGTTGGATAAAGATGTCCCAGAAAATTGTAAAAACTGTGCTCAGTACTTTTTCCTGTTCAACACTTTTGTACAAAAGGTAAATGTCTTTTTTCTAATATCTTCTAATACAACAGATTTATAGTCTAAAGAAATCTTATACATGGTAAATGTTAGACCAGTCAGCATAAGTTCTATATGGTTTTTATGAGTGTTTTTTCTTCTTTTTTTTTTTTTGTTTTTTTTGAGTCGAAGTCTCACTCTGTCGCCCAGGCTGTAGTGCAGTGGCACGCTTCTGCCCACCGCAGCCTCGACCTCCTGGGCTCAGGCAATCCTTCCACCTCAACCTTCCAAGTAGGTGGAACTATAGACGTGCGCCACCATGCCCAGCCAATTTTTTTTTTTATTTACTGTAGAAATGAGGTCTCTCCAAGTTGCCCAGCCTGTCTCAAACCCCTGGACTCAGGCAGTCCTCTTGCCTCTGCCTCCCTAAATGCTGGTATTACAAACGCGAGCCACCGCCCCCAGCCTGAGTGTTTCTTCTTAAAAGTCATAATTTGTGAATTATATTACTTATAAGAATTCTGATATGGATAGGTATAGATACTGACAACACTAGAAGTCTACATTAAAACTGGTGTTTAGTTGTTTAGTAACCATTGTTGAATCAAGGTGAGGCTCAAGAGTTTTCTTTTTAGTTAGATTTTGAAAAGTACTTTTTTTTTTTTGAGTTGGAGTCTCACTCTGTCACTCAGACTGGAATGCAGTGGCCACTCCCGGCCACCGCAGCCTCGACCTGCTGGGCTCCAGCAACCCTTCCACCTCAGCCTTCTGAGTAGCCGGAATTACAGACACGCGCTACCATGCCCGGCTGATTTTTTTGTTTATTGTAGAGATGAGGTCTCGCCAAGTTGCCCAGGCGGGTCTCGAACCCGCAGGCTCAGGCAATCCACTCACCTCAGCCTCCCAAAGCACGGGATTACAGGCTGAGCCACTGAGCCCGGCTGAAAAGTACTTTCTATATGTAAATTATAGCATTTAAAAACATATTAACTCTTAAAACTTGGATTTCATTAAACTGTGTTTTTGAACAGTTTTGTCTGGATAGAAATATAATTTGCCATTCTCAATATCTCGTGACAGCAAGGCATTAGGGCAGGAGATCTTCTTCTGAGGCATTCAGCCCTGAGACACATGATCAGCTTTCTCCTTGGAACCAATCGGCAAAACAATCAGGTAGTGGCTCCTTTATATTCCTGGTAGAATGACCATAGTTCTCATAGCCACTTGGCTTCTCTTTGTACGTGATAAAGATTTTTAATTTCACAAGAGTCCAGGTACATAGATAGGAGTACATAGGCTTTAAAATTCTTTGGACTTTGGAATTTGCTTATATTTGCAACCTCTTCATAGAATGTGTTCTAATAACCCATGGAAATGCTAACTAAAATGTCAATCAAAATATGAAGTGTAAGTGTCATAAGAGCGAAAGATGGATTCTGACTCATGGGTTTCACAAGCTTTCGACGAATAGGTGGCATTGGGGTCTTTTCTTCTTCCTCTCAGGAGGTTGGGGTTGGTTGTTTTAAGCCGGATGCTGTAGACACAGCGAGAATTCGAATGTGAAGTTGTACTGTTATATACTGAATGATGCTGTAGGCATAATACTCTTATTTAAATGAAAGGAAAGTTGTTTATAATAATAGGGTTGGATATATCCAAAAATGACTCTCCTGTTTGGAAACTCCTATTTCTGATTCTCTCATCCATTGTATTTCTTTTGTTTGTTAAAACACACAAAACATTAATATACAGTAATAATAAATATTATTTATGGAGTACTTATTAAGTACCTGATACATCTGGTCTCTTTGTGGTGGTATGCTTTTGATACAATTCAGAAAAATCACACAGTTTCATTCCCATTCTCAAGCATGAATGAAAGCACAGAGATGTTAAGTAGTTTGTTCAAGATCACAAAGCTAATGCATCGGTGGAACAGAGTTCAGACCCAATTCTACTGATTTCAAAGCCAAAGTCTTTCCCTTCTAGGTAAATGCATTGTATAGGCCCTATATACTGTTTCCTTTTTTTGTTAAGGGAGACAGACTTGTGATTTAGGCCTCCTCTCAGCTTCCTCTTTATTATTAAAAAACAAGTACTAGCCGGGCTCGGTGGCTCAGCCTGTAATCCCACGCCTTTGGGAGGCTGAGGTGAGTGGATTGCCTGAGCCGGCAGGTTCGAGACCCGCCTGGGCAGCGAGACCTCATCTCTACAATAAATCAAAAAATTAGCTGGGCGTGGTAGCGCGCGCCTGTAATTCCGGCTACTTGGAAGGCTGAGGCGGAAGGATCGCCGGAGCCCAGCAGGTCGAAGCTGCGGTGGCCGGGAGCGGCCACTGCACTCCAGTCTGGGCGACTGAGTGAGACTCCAACTCAAAAAAAACAAATAACTGGCGTCATAACATGTTCTGTATGGTGATACTGTGTTGATTTGCAAGATCCCTTTTCCACTTCAGGTTCTTCCATATCAAGGACTTTGTTGATATTGGTGATTGGTTTAAATTCACTGTAATTCAGCTGCACATACAGCTAATAATATTTTGCATTTATGGAGCACATTTTGAAAACATTTTCACTTTTAATATTTCATTGGGTCTTCAAAATCACAAAGTAGGCAGCACACGTAGCGTTGTCTCTGCCATTGCATGAAGAAGTCAGATGCTATTATTGTAAAGAACTTGGCCCCATTTGTATAGCACAGTGAGTGGTGGAGGCAGGGTCATATCCAGCTTCAAGGATTTTGCCACTATATTGAGGCAGAGGAAGGGTTCATGGCACATTGTAAGCACTCGGTACCTAAAGTGAATACGTAAATGAGTTGGTTTTAGAATATGAGCTAATATACCTGTCAGGGAAACCCTTTGAGCTAGCTTAAAGCCTGTGACTTTTTTGTACTTTGACCTCTTCTGTCAGTCATTGAGAAATAATGAAGGCCCAGAATATCTTGAACCAGCAAATTCTCTCCCTTTCTTTTCGTATCATTCCTAAGGGTAACACTGATGCCCACTTTGTCTTCTCTGATGACAGATTCGTCGATGGAGTTCAGCACAAGCACGGGAATTTGGGAATCTTCACAATACAGTGGCATTGCTTGTTTTGCATTCGGACGTCTCTTCCCAAAGGAATGTTGGTAAGCTGTCACATATCTTAAATACAACAAAAAAAATGAAGAGATATTGAGTTTGTCTAGCATGGGGAGTAATAATGTGAGCACTTAAATAAGTATTACTTCTCATTTGACTATTTGATCATTGAGCACTTAGAATATTTGTTTTAATTCATGTTAAATTTTATCTCATTTTACTAGTTTGTCACAAGAGAAAGCCATTTATTTGAGGGGTGATGGGAAAGTGTATAAATATTCTTAAAAAAAAACACAAAAACTCTAGGATTAAAGGCTAATTCAGAGTTTACTCATCACCATAATTTGAACTGATATGGTGGGAATAATACCCCAGGTGGAGATTAGAGTCTTCTAGATGTGTGAACTTGACCAAACCACCTGCTCTTTCTGCTTCTCATTACAGAATGAAAATATTAAAAACATGATTCTCTAGGCATAATAAGGATGAATGAGGTCAAATGTTAAAGTACTTCATAAAAACAAAGGGAATTCAGATGTAAATTATGTCATTGAGATATTTGTGGATATAACACACAGTTGGTAGCAGTCCCTACTTCGTCTCCTGTGACCAATAGCACAGTCATCATTTAAAACAACAAAGGCGTGAATTGTCTTAGATGGTTATCCAGTGTTCTAACCTTTATGTGTACTACATTTTAATACTGTTCCCAGGCCTTGTTATGACAATAACAACAACAGTAATAATAATACAACAAAGTAGCTTAAACGTATTGTGTTTTTGTGTACTTTGCTTTTACATGTGCTTTATGTTTCTTGTGTTTGGTCCTCACAACAAAACCATGAGGCGTGTTAGACCTCCCTATAGATATAGCAAGTAAGATACAGAGAAGTTTAGTAACTTCCACAAAGTCACGCAGCTAGCTATTGGCAGAGCAATCAAGTGTGCATTTTGATGTCACCTGGCCTAGAAGATCTAAAGACAGGAAACTAGATAAAAATCCACAGCACCGTTCTGATAGAGAAATGCTTATTGACTCTCTAAAGGGACACTGGAGGAATACTTGGTTATAGTGCAAGGTCGAGTTTGCTTACCAACCTGAATCACTCATCTAAAAAGACAAAGCCACCTGACTTCGTGAGTTCAGCCAATTTTGTAAAAGAAAATTAGAGTATCCATCTTTGTTTTTCTACAAATGAAGTAACCTCTTCCACCTGGGTTGAGGCTGCTTAGCACAGATAGGTTGTGCCATTAAGACAGTTGTTTGAGGAACAAAAGTTTCTTGTCTACTGCATCTTCAGTGGGAGCTCTGAATACTTCTTCGTGTACTATTTACATGTTTACCTCTTTGAAAGACTATCTTGAATGAGAGTCACTAGCAGTCCCCAGCTGCACCACAGGCATACATCAATAGGTAAACATTAGGCTGGACTCAGTGGCTCAAGCCTATAATCCTAGCACTTTGGGAGGCCGAGGCAAGTGGATTGCCTGAGCCCAACGGGTTCGAGACCCGCCTGGGCAACTTGACGAGACCTCATCTCTACAACAAATAAAAAAATTAGCTGGGCATGGTAGCGTGCACCTGTAGTTCCAGCTACTTGGAAGACTGAGGCAGAAGGATCGCCGGAGCCCAGCAGGTCAATGCTGGGGTGGCCGTGAGTGTGCCACTGCACTACAGCCTGGGCAACAGAGTGAGACTCCCCAACTCAAAGGCAAACATTTTGTCCTGCCCCCATGTGTGGCTTCCTCTCTAGACTGTGGGATCAACTTGTATAGGTACTCAGCAGTTGCATGTGTAAGTCCTGAAATTGCATTAAATTGTGGATGTCTGTTTTGTGGAATAACACCAAGTGAGACAGTTTGGTTTGTTTCTTTGGTGTCCGAAAGCTCCTGGCCTATATAAGCAACGACCACCTATCAGCATTGCCCCCTCAAGCCCTCTGTTGCCCCTCCATGAGGAAGTAGAAGCCTTGTTGTTCTTGTCTGAAGGAAAACCTTACCTGTTAGAGGTATGTATTTGTTATCCTAAAGCCATTTTTATATTTTCCCCTATTTTATTAGTTGTACTTTGCATGATATTCTGATGGAGGAGAGTAAATAGTTAAGAAAATAAATAATTCTTTTCACGTTATTCTTCCTATGTTATATAACAAAAAGGAATGATAAGTGGAAGAGAATTTTATTGGTCCTCTCTAGATAAGAGCTGGACCTCCAGGTCCAGCCCAGCCAGCTCCCCCTCCAGGGCCCAGGAGGAGGTACTTTAATCAGAATGATTCTGTTTATTGTAGAGGGTTTTATCCCAGTCTCTTTTGTGTGTGTCTGGTTCTGGAACAGGACACCCTGAAAGATTTTAAACCTCAGGAATGTGGAAGTGGGCCATTCCCCGCTCTCCTGGCGGTTCACACTGGGCTATTGTGGCTCACCCTCAGCCTGAGCTGCCCCTTCCGCCAGAGCTTCCTGCTTGCTGACTTCATCCTCCAGTCCTTTTTCCGTGATCTGAAGTACATTTGTAGGTATCTACAAGCAGCATTCATTCTGACATTTTAAAATTACACAACAATGCAGTGCATATCTCCTCTTTATTTTTTTTTTTAAACTTAGCAGTATTTTTTGGATCTATCGCTATTTTAATTTTGGAGGAACATTTGCCTTTGAAAATCTGAGGGAAGCGTTCCGTCCTGAAAAAAATGCACACTTGCACAAAATTGTGTAAAACTTCAGGCAGGTGCAGACACTCTGAAATCTAGCCATAGATTTTGAGGCAGTGTCGATGATCTTAAATGTGGGTAGATTTCAGTTACAGTCGGGAGAACAGATGGACTGTTAGCAGTGGCACGAGAAGAATATCCTCTGTCCTGTCCTCCCACAGGTAATGTTTGCTCTGCGGGAGCTGACAGGCTCACTCCTGGCGCTCATTGAGATGGTGGTGTACTGCTGCTTCTGTAATGAGCATTTTTCCTTCACGATGCTGCATT
Source organism: Carlito syrichta (assembly GCF_000164805.1). Lineage (NCBI taxonomy): Eukaryota > Metazoa > Chordata > Mammalia > Primates > Tarsiidae > Carlito > Carlito syrichta. Next base: position 149,158 of record NW_007047452.1, read on the forward strand.
TCATTAAGGTGAGTCCTCAGTTAAACCCAGGGGTAGCCAGAGAGCCTTCAGCTGAGACCCTAAAAGAACATTCCTCTGCCCCTGGGCAATATGCTTCTTCTGAAAGCCCGAATTGCTTTTCCTAACCATAAAAATGATATAGGCTCCTTTTTATCAGTTGTAATCTTATGTTTAATTACATTCTGTTTGTGAAAAATGTAAGCGTACAAATGAAGCCAAGTCTCTCTTGGTCGCCCCCAGTCATCTTTGTCCCCTCTTCACTATACCACAGAAACCAGTGTACTATCACACCGATGTTTCTTTCCGGACCTCTTTGTATACATTCACACTATGTATTTTAGTTTCTTCCCACAGAATTTCTACTTACCTTCCTTCCTGGTCAGTATTTATGGTGGCAGTTCATGTTGTGTTAGCAAGAAGCCTGTGACTAGTGGATTCTGTCTTGAGGGTCTTGTGACAGTGTGTTTTGCCCTCAGCCTTTTCTGTGCAGACCCTATGTCAGAAGTGATTAAGCTCCTCTCTGTGCTGTTTACTAATTATATGACCTTGGGCAATTTTCTCCTCTGCAAAATGGCAAGAAATATGACTGACTTTACTGTTTTTGAGGATTCAGTGAGGTATATACACTATGTGAAGTGCTTACTTAGTATCGTACTTGGCCTCTTAGAAGTGTGGCATTATAATGCAATGTCCTTTCCCACCTTATATATGTATACATTTATTAAGATGCTCAAAGGAGTGTGTTTTATGAAGCTTGCTTTCTTTACTTAGTATATCTTGGCAGATTTTTCTACTTCATAAACTGACGTTTCATATCCTTTGCTCATAGCATGCTAACCTCGGAGCATTCTCTTGAAAAGCAAGCAGGGCTATATACATACATAAAATTGGATCTGCTTAGTGACTTTAAATTCTCTCCTTTTTTCTCTCTCTTCTAATCTCATAATAAAGTCTCACAAAGTGTTGCAGCTGGAAGGACCCCAGAGGTTATTTCAATTCCCAGATTTACCTTTTGGGGAAACTAAGGCCCAGAGAAAGGAATTGACTTGCCCAAGGTCACCTAGATAGTGGTAGAATTAGGGCTTGGATACAGCACTGTTGATTGCCACTCCAGTTGGCTTTCCACTGATTTTTTTTTTTTCCGAGTCAGAGTCTCGCTCTGTCACCTAGGCTGGAGTGTAGTAGCATGATCACAGATCACTGCAGCCTTGAGTTCCTGGGCTCTGTGATCCTTCTGCCTCAGCCTCCAGAATAGTTGGGACTGTAGGTACATGTCATCACACCCAGCTAATTTTTTTATTTTTTGTAGAGACAAGGTCTTGTTATATTGCCCAGGCTGGTCTCAAACTCCTGGACTCAAGCAAGCCTCTCACCTCAGCCTTCCAAAGTGCTAGGATTACAGGCATAAGCTACTACGCCCAGCCTCCACTGACATTCTTACGCTTTTAAAAAATATTTCAGAACCAACTAGAAACGGCTCCACCCCATGAGTTAAAGAATACATTTCAGCTACTTCATGAGATATTGGTAAGTAATAAATGCTCTGATTCACTTGTGTTTAGGAATTTATTAGTCAGCACGTGTTTATAAATGAAAAGTTCTATGTCCTTTTCTTATTTTTCCATTCATTTGGTCTGCGTTGAGTCCTGTTCATCTCATTCATGTGCTTCATGTGTCATTGATGTAGAGGTGAGCAATGACAAAGCTCTGCCTCCAGGGAGCTCACAGTTCCGTGAGGGAGCTAGACAAGTGCAATAGCAGTTATAGTGTCAGAGCGGAGGAATCCATGGATGACGGTCACCCCGCTGGAGCCTGACAGTGGAGAAGGCACCATGTTAGCACAGATATTACGGTGTTTAAACCTGTTGACTACACTCAGCGGTAAACTGCTATCGATTACACACATACTACTAGAAATATGAATAAGAGTCATGAACTGTGAAATATAATCATTTGTAGGATGCGTTCCAATTTCAGAAGTGTGAAGAGCAGGGGGGGAAAAGTCAGTTTTAATCAGCAAAATACAGTATTATTGGAAACCAAGATTCAGAGAGGTAGAGTAATTTACCCAAGGCCACCTTTACCAGGTCCAGGGTTTGTAGCAGAGCTGGGACTGGAGCCAAGTGACTGGCCAGAGCCCATGCTCTCCATCAGACATGTGAGACGCTCAGGGGATTATAGGTAAATGGTGTGACTAGAAGTGGGAACCAAGTAGAATGTGGGAAGAGAAACCCAAACCAGGTCATGGAAAGCCTCAGGTATCAGTGCGAAAGCATGCAGACCCTTTCCTGTGGGCTGGTGATTGCATGCTGGCGGCCTGGGGGCCAGGTTCTGCCTGCATGCTTGTTTTGTTTGACCCAAATTACATGTTGATTTCTAGATTCCAACCTGTCTTGAAAAATAGGTGCTGTGGACATTTGAGTCCCATTTCCTGCTGCATCCAGCAGCCTTCTTGAGCAGTAGCAGCATGCCTCCCTTTGAGGAGGCATGTGGTCTCCCGGTCTCCACTGTCCTTCCTCCTCCTGACTGCTCTATATGTAGCCCACTGTGCTTATTTCCACTGTCTTCCTGGCCTCTGTCAGTGATGGGCATGATGGAAAGTTCTTAAGCCGGAGAGTGGTGGGATCTGATTTGTATTCTAGAAAGATTTCTCTGGCCATTGTTTCAAAGGATGGACTAAAGAAGGAAGCAAGATTGGGAGCTGAAAGACCATTTAGGAGTGTGACAGTAATCTGAGTGTGAAATCCCAAGGAATGGTGTCGAAGGGGCAAGGGACAGATCAAGAGTTGTTAAGGAAAGAGAGTCAGCAGGGTTTGGTGACTGGTTATGAGCTCATGAGAGGGTCTAGTCCAGGGGCTCCATAAAGAAAGGGACTGTGTGACACTGAGTGGGCATTTAATAAAGGGTTGGGGTAAGAAAATACATCATGGTGCCATTCGTTAAATGCCTGCTTTTCAGGTTCTTTACGCCTTTTGGTCCTCATGATTTACAAACTTTGGAGGATTGTTGCTTCTCATGGGTAGGACTGTGCCTTGCTCATCTCATCAGCAGCAAACTATGTAGCTTATACCCTGTGCGTTTTAGTGCTGAGAACTAGACACACAGCAACAACTGAGACATAGACCCAACCCTGTGTAGCTTGGCAAGAACTTTGACATCAATTTCTAGAGGCTGTGTAACAGCAAAACCTCAACACATTTTTAGTAAACAAGTTAGAGCATGAACCTTGTATCCTTAGAATCATGAAATGTATGTCATAGCCCACAGAGAGTTGTAGACATCATTGGTAAGAACACACGCATAGGAAATGGATCTTTAAATATTACTTAATAGTTGTTTATGTTAGTTTAAAATTGTAGACGCATTTGAGATAGATGGCAATGTCATAATATTTGTTTATATTTTCTTTTTCTAATATTAGGAGCGAAGGTAGCCCCTTGAATAGAATTTTAAAGAAGGCACCAGTGGCTGAGAAGCAAGTTCCTCCTTTCATTTACCAGCCTTTGTTTCTTCCTTCCACAGGTCATTGAAGATCCCATACAAGTCGAGCGGGTCAAATTTGTGTTTGAGACAGAAAATGGATTACTAGGCAAGTACGCCTGCCCTTGTGAGCAAGTGTCTGCAGTGGATCTGTGGATCATCTGCTCTTCTGGCCTGCCCTGCCTCCGCTGCTCCCCTGGGCTTGGATCAGTGAGCCATACGTTAGAAGTCTAGTCAGGGCCACCGGGTCCCTCATCCTAGTCAGGAGAATTAAAGCCCAGGGAATTCCTCGCCCCAGACGTTCTCCTTTTAGTCGTAAGGGATGGTGTGGGGTTCTTTTGCCAAGTTGGGTAAGACTCGGGAGTGCTGTGACTTTTTTTCAACAAGCTAAAGGTCACGTTCTGATGCAGGAAATCTTTCATTTCACTCTCCAGCCATTGGGAGAAAAAAACTGAAACCTCAGACTCAGGATGTTGTCAAGCCCACAAATGTGAATATCTCTTTACCCGTGGCATGAATGAACCAAACTGCCACTGTCTACTCATAAATGTTTTTTGGCAGGGCTTTCTTTTTGAGAAGGCTAAACTGGCTTACTGAACTAATTATTGGAAAACATTTAGCTAAAAATAGTCTTATCCAGCTCCCACCATCCTCTTGTATTTCCAGTTAATCTGAGCCATTACAGATGTTGCTATGTATTAAAGGTGGTCCAGGGGCCTCCTTTTGTTGCCGAAAAGAGAGTTAAACTAAGAATGTTTATAGCTACACCCCTCTAGGCCACCCTTGGTGTCATGTAGTCAGAGCTGCACCCAGGCTCTCTGGAACTTAAAAACTATAAATTCCACAAGGGCAGGGACCAAGTATTATTATTTTTTCCATTAAGGCTTTATTTACTGTCTTTAAATCCCTAAAACACAGAGCAGAAAATATTTGTTGAACTAAATTCCATAAGCCTCCATTTATCCAACTAAAAATGTTATAATTACTCTTCTTTCAGCAGCATGGTGTGTGGAAAGTCTCTAAATGAATAATCAGCCAGCATAAATTTTATTTCCCTTTTAGTTCTCTTAAAACTTAAACTTTCAACACCACCTATGCTTTTTTTAAACACACTTAATGTAATGTTTCTGGCCGGGCATGGGGGTTCACACCTGTAATCCCAGCACTTTGGGAGGCTGAGGCAGAAGGATCCCTTGAAGCCAGGAGCTTGAGACCAGTCTGGGCAACAAAGTGAGACCCCTGTGTCTACAAAAAATTTAAAAATTAGCCAAGTGTGGTGGTGTGTACCTTTAATCCCAGCTACTTGGGAGGCTGAGGTAGGAGGATCCCTTGAGCCCAGGAGTTCAAGGCTGTAGTGAGCTATGATCGTGCTTCTGCACTGTGGCCTGGGCGACACAGTTGAGACCCTGTCTCCAAAAAAATTTTTTTTTTAATTTTTTTTAAGTAGTGTTTCTTCCCATTAAAATTTGGGGGATTCTGCTGTGTCAGGCACTACCATGCTTTTAGCTGAGTTGTTCCTTATCTACTTATCAAAATGGTTATCCGTTTTTAGACCAAGAGAGCTTGTTATTACTTGGAGCAGCTTTCAGTGTATTGCTTTATTGCTAAAATGTCCTCTTCTCTTCCTTCAGCTTTGATGCACCACAGTAATCATGTAGATAGCAGTCGCTGCTATCAGTGTGTCAAATTTCTTGTAACTCTTGCTCAAAAGTAAGTATTGACTTAAGACGCAAGGAGGAAGTAGTGTTTTAATTACACATCAGATACGACCAGAAAAGAAAGTACCTTGTTTTGGCATCTAGATGGTCTGGCTCAGTCAGGGCATACTTGAGCGAAAAGTATGGAAACCTACTTAAGTGATCTCAAAAAACACATGAAAGGGAGCATTGAAAGAGTAGCAGATCTTATGGAAAGCTGAAGGAGCAGCAGCTACACCCCCAGGCCATATGTCAGAAGGGCAGGAGTCGCACATTTGGAGACCTGAAGAGTGGATGTTCATGAGCCTTCATTCAAAGTCTTTCTCAGTGGTGTACCCACTACCAACTCTTTCAGGCTCTAGGCCTCCAATTTCAAAATAGTCTCTCAAGGGACAAGATCATTTCACCGGTAGCTATTGAGCACTTATGAACCCAGACACTGTGTCAAGTACTTTGCCTATATTATCTTATTTCATCTTTGTAACAACCTTCTGTGGCTAGGAACAGTTATGAGTCTGGGAGGTTTATGTCATGAGAGGTTTAAGTGACATACCTAGAATCATAGAGCTAAGACTTGAACACAGGCTGAGTGACTTCAAAGTTTCAAAGAAGGTTTTTTTTCTTTTTTTAATTGTGATAAAATGTACATGATGTGAAATTTACCATTTTAGCCATTTTTAAGGGTATGCTTCAGTGACTTGAGGTACATTCACACTGCTGAGCAGCCATCACCACCATCCATCTTCATTTCTTTTCGTCTTCCAAAACTACCACTCTGTACCCGGTAAATACTCCCTTTTACTCACTTCCTCCACCCCTGGCAACCACCATACTCATTGCTGTCTCCTGGTACCTACTCTAGATACCTCATATATGGAGAATCATACAACATCTGTCTTTCTGTGACTGCCTTATTTCATTTAGCTTGATATCGTCAATGTCCATACATGTTGTGGATGTGTGTCAGGATGTCCCTTCTTCGTAAGGCTGAATAATGTATCACTGTATATATAGACCACACTTTGTTTATCCATTTATCTGTTGATGGACTTTTGGAAAGTGAAGGTTCTGGCTGTTAGAAGAAACCTTCATGGTTTGCTAGTTTAGCTTGTGGGGTCCATGAGCAAGCAAAAGATCAGTGTGGCTATGTGACACCCAAGGGTACCGAGCTGACCACATGGTCACCACTGAGCCTGGCTCTAAGCCTCTTTGCAACTTAGTTTATTTTCCTTGAGATTTTTGCTGATTCTTAGGTACAGGACTACCAACCTTGGACTTGTGCAGAATAAGAACACTATATCTGTTGGGCCTCATCTACTGCATTTGAGTTTCCTAAGCAGACACAAAGTAGAGCCTGGCTAAAAGAATGCATGAATGTGCGTTTTCCAGATAACACAATGTTGTGGACACAGCTGGCTATCATCCTGCCATGGCTGTGGGTTCATGAACGAGACTTGATGTCGGCAGCATCAAGTGTTTGTCTAAGAGAGGCATTTCTGAGTAGTGCTGGGCCCACATAGTATGTCTGATGCCAACAGATGCCCAGTGCAGATACCAGTGTCTTCATAAGTACTTCTGCATCCTCCACACATCCATTTATACACACTTTAGTGGCAATGTCACCTTCAGTACTCACTTCAGATGTGAAGCACAGCTTCCTAGGTAGCCAAATAAGAAAAGGAAAATGAGAGGAGGACTCCAAGACCATATTTTAAAATAGTTTTTTCCTGGCTGGGTGTGGTGGCTCACACCTCTGGTCCCAGCACCTTGGGAGGCCAAGGCAAGAGGATTGCTTGAGCCTAGGAGTTTGAGACCAGCCTAGGCAACACAGTGAGATCACATCTCTACAAAAAATTTTTATAATTAGCCGGGCTTGGTGGTGTGCTCCTGTAGTCCCAGCTACTCAGGAGGCTGAGGTAGAAGCAACACCCGAGTCCAGGAGGTCGAGGCTGCAGCGAGCTGTGATTGTGCCACTGCGCTGCAACCTGGGCGACAGAGTGAGACCCTGACTCAAAAAAAAAAAAAAAAGTTTTTCCATTCTCATATTCAAATCACAGAAATTAAAAATTAATTTGATTATATCAGGAGGTCATTTATTAAATGTACAGTTTATTGTGAATTTTCTGTTTTATTTTTCATCTTCTAACTTTGAGTTTTAATAGAACTGAGTGGATGAGAGTTAGAGGCAGATAACAGACTCCACACTACGTGTTTACCCTTTACCACCTTTTGAAGTTTAAGCATGTGAATATCACGTATCCAAACCAAAAAAGCATGAAAGTGTAATAGAAGGATAACTGAATTTTAATGAAGGGAATATTTGCGCTTCAAAATAAAAAGGTGTTATAGCCTCAACAAGTGTATTTGCAAAGCAAGCATTTGGCTGATGAAAGCCTTCCATCACCAGGTGCCCTGCTACTAAAGAGTACTTCAAGGAGAATTCCCATCACTGGAGCTGGGCTGTGCAGTGGCTGCAGAAGAAGGTAACTGCCTTTTGAGTGTTTCTAGCTGTAACGAGAATCAGTCATAGCACATCTTGCCAGGAAAACTCCCTCAAACCTAATCAAGCTAGTTGATATCTGCTTGTGTGCATTGCATGTGTCTTAATGTGTGTGTCTTAACTTTGCGGGTGACAAGGTAGGGTGACAGAAGTGGTGTTTGAGGTCTTAAAAGGGGGCGTAAATCTTCCCTGAGTCTCCTGATGTGATGGAAGGTCTGGGCTCATAAGCTTTGGTTGCTTTTTAGACTCTAATGGTAGAAACTGGACTCACCGGGGTTTACTTGTCACCTCTGATGGCATTTTTGACCTTTTGTCTCAGATGTCAGAACATTACTGGACACCACAGAGTAACGTCTCTAATGAAACGTCAACTGGAAAGACCTTTCAGCGGACCATTTCCGCTCAGGTGAGTGTCATCTCCTGTTTGCATGTGGTTTGAAATCCCTCGCATATGGAGAAGTCTCCTCAGAAACTACAGCTTCAGAGAGAGAGGTGTGAGTTGAAAATGAGAACAAGCAGAAGAAGCAACTGGATTTCTGTATAAAGACAACAGATTGGTGCACACCCACGCAGATCTGTGCAGATTATTTGCCTAGAAGAAAAGCGATGCAGATTGGTCATGGTCTCTGCAGGGACAGAGTTGAGGAGGTGCCCTGCCTGCAATGAAGGCAGCACTCGGGCTCCCAGTGCCACCAAAAGGCGGGTAGAGGGTAGCCTTCCTGGTGTCGCTGCTGCTGCTGCTGCTCAGCGCCTGACTTTTTCTTCTTGTGTTTCAATCCCCTGTAGGACACATTAGCATATGCCACAGCTTTGTTGAATGAAAAGGAGCAATCAGGAAGCAGCAATGGATCAGAGAGCAGTCCTGCGAATGAGAATGGAGAGAGGCATTTGCAGCAGGTATAGTTGTCCCATGTGTACCCTGTGAAGGAGGGCCCTGCTCTTAAGCTTTCCAAGAATTTCCTAACCAAGGAATGTAAATGCCTCCTCTGGGGTCTGAGTCTAGAGAGACGCCAGTTCTCCCTCCAGTGATCTCAGTTCAGGACACACTAACTGTGTCTACAAAGCCGAACAGTGCTGTATTGTGAAATGAGTGCACGGCTGTGAGTTGTCTGGGGCTGGCCGCTCCAGGCACCACGGAGACGGTCCTGGTGACCCAGGCACAGGTGTGTGCACTCCAGCTTGCTCATCCTGCCAGCTTCCTCAAACTCTGTCTTCTGCTTTCCCCAGCCTTCCTGGAAACACGGACCCTTGAAAGGAAAGGCCCCATGCTGTAGTAGCATATCTGTTTGCCAGGAGAGTCAAGGAAAAATGTTAAGCTTATTTTTTAAATAATTCTTAAAAAAGGACAGTTTACTGATCACTCTTGTAGAAAAAGAGCAATATCTATGGAATACCTACTGTGTGCATCAGAACTCACTGCAGATGTAACGGGGTTGATCACGTCATTTCCACTGGTCCAGGACTTTCCTTAATGCCAGTCTCCCCCGTGGCCCCATCACAGCACTGGGCACAGAACAGGCCCATTAAATGGGAGTTGCTGATGTTGTCTGTGTCCTTTTCTTAAGTGTTGTCTTTCGGACCCTCCTAACAACCATGTGAGGCAGCTGTTAGCCTGGTTTTACAAAAGGACAGCTGTGGCTCAGCAGACTCAGCAGCTCACCTCATCAGAGGAAAGGAGGGACATCAGGCAACAGCTCCTGCAGCCACTGGCTCCCATACTTACAGCCCCTCACGTCTCCTCACCTGTGACAGTGGGGCAGTTTGCCTCTTCCCGTCATGACAGTGCTTGTGTTCTGTGTTGTGTGTGTCTGTCTTCTGTCTTCGGGATCCTGATCTCCCTGCCTGCCAGGGCCTTGCCAGGGTGTCTCAGCACACTTGGCTCTCTTCCATCCTCTTAAAACACCTCTCTCCTCCCTCTCATCCCTGCCTTCTTTTCTCTTCCTCATGTCCAGACTTCTCGAAAGAATTCTCTACACTGGTCTCTCTCCATTTTCTCATCTCACCCACTCTTCTGCCTCTTCCTGCCTTACTCCCTTTTCTCTCCACTCTGCATTTGAGGTAACAGGGGCCAGTTTTCAGGCCTCATCGTAGTTGATGCCTGACAGCATCTGATACTCCTGACTCTCCCTCTGCGGTTGGTTGACCTTCTAGACAGCACTCGTCCCTCTCTTCCATCCGTCCTAAAGAACACACACACTCATGCTTCTCTGCATTCACCAGCTTAAGCCTTTCAGGGGCTTCCCTTTGCTGCTGGGAGAAAGGCCCAAATCCTCAACACAGTCTGCTTGATTTGGCCCCTGCCTGCCTCCCCACCCCCATCTTCTGAATATTTTGTTGATCAAATGTACTTTGTTGCTTCCACCTCAGGCCCCTCCCTCTCACCTCCCCAGCTCCCACTCAGCTTACGCATCACTTCCAGAGAATGACCCTGCTCCTCCCTACTTTCACTTCCAGCTAAATCAGTTCCACAGCACACGGTGGGTATTCAGAACTATTCAGGGCATAAGCCAAAGGCCATGCAGTTGGTGGCAGAGGCGGCATTCAGACCTAGGAATGACCCAGAGCCTGTCTCTGGCAGGTGCAGCACAGAGAGGCAAGCACAGAGCAGGGGTCAACAGCCACCAGTCCATTTCTCTGCCATAACACATTGCTGTGAGTTCTGACCTTGGAGCGAATGAGCAGTATGACTTCAGGCAACTGGGTTTTTTCAGTGGCTAAATGAGATCATAAAAATGAACATGTCTTGTGAAATCATGAAGTCACATTCCAAGTGTAATAGTTATTACATCCTATTGCCCTTTAATAAATATATTGGGCCGGGCTCAGTGGCTCAAGCCTGTAATTCCAGCACTTCAGGAGACTGAGACTACAGGATTACCTGAGCTCAGGAGTTTGAGACCAGCCTGGGAAACTTGGTGAGACCTTGTCTCTACAATAAATCAAAAAAAAAAAAAAAATTAGCTGGGCGTGGTAGCGTGCACCTATAGTTCCAGCTACTTGGAAAGCTGAGGCGGAATGATCGCCTGAGCCCAGCAGGTCGAGGTTATGGTGGCCGTGAGTGTACCACTGCACTCCAGCCTGGGCGACAAAGTGAGGCTCCGACTCAAAAAAATAATAACATAAATAAATGGTTAAATGAATACATTGGATTAAGTTGCTAGATGAAGACATGTTTACATTGCAGAATGCAAATAACTAGGGTAGGCAACTTTTTCTCTAACGATAAGAACTTTAACTTTTCTTTCCACAGGGTTCAGAGTCTCCCATGATGATTGGTGAGTTAAGAAGTGACCTTGACGATGTCGATCCTTAGAGGTGTGTACCCAGCCCCTGACAAGGAGTCAAGTCCCAGTACTGGATGTCCAGCACCTTTGTGGAACCAGAATCTCATCCTTGGACCCTTTGGAAGAGCCTGGAGATTGGACGAGAGAGCGGCTGTGACTCAGGTGGATCGTGTGTTTCTCAAGGAAAGTGTCCTTTGGCCACTGGAAGGTCCGGGAGCTGGCTGGCAGTGGGAGGACCCCGGCATGTGACCAGCTGTCCTGGGAGCACAGTCCACATGTGGGTTCACACTGTTGTGGAGATTTTAGGAAATAAGGCCAGTGGCAGGCCGTCTTGTGACATGAACATGCAAGAGTGAGCATAAAGCTGTTGCTTTCTCTGTGATGCTACAAAAGAAATTCCTTTGGTTCTTATTTTTTAAGGAAAAAAAAGCAAGCTGCCTTTAGATATGTGGGGGCAAACTTTTAATCTTGCAGTAACATTGAATAGGAATATCCAATTTAAAATGATGTAAAGATATGTGATAAAATTCCTTTTCATTGTAAAATAGTAGCTAAAGAATTCAGTTTATACAGACCTTTGTATTTAATATGTCTCCCTATTTGTATAGAATTTCAGATGGGTCTGGATGAGAGCCCTGGGCATAAGCTTGGATCTTTATGAAAGGTTACCAGGAACAACAATTGGGAAAATATTAAGCTCATTAAGGTATTTTTCTGATATATTTGAGCTTGAAAAGAGCAATTTATAAAATGCAGTGTTCTCCAGAACTACAGGGTACATTCTTTGACATCAGTCACTAAAGAAGTTGTGAGCTGTTCCTCAGACAAATTCTAAAAACAGCAAAATAAAAGCACTTTAAGATATAATTTTATTGAGTTTGACTTCATAAAATTATCTTTTTAATGCTTGGAGACATATTGAATAAACTGTAGTCTTAAATCACGTGATCTGCAATCATTTGCTTTTGCTTACAACATAATTACTGAAACCCTTGGTATTGGTTGTATATGAAGTTAAATATTTGAGTTGGGAGACACAGGTTGTGAGTTTCATAGTAATTTTAATGCAGAGAAGGAATTGAGACTTTGTTTCTCCTTGCCATGACTGATTAACACTGAAAAGACAGGCAAGGCTTAAGATTTATTTTCCCAGAAATAATCAGAAAGCAATTTACCAACCATCCATTTAGTTGTATTTCCGAGGTATGGTACCATTTATTCATTTCAGGTTAGATACCAGCTCCTTTGGGGTTGAAGGGGTTACACCAACATATTTCGTATGTATTTTGTATTCTGAATTGCTCACACATTTCAGCCCTATTTTGCCTTTGTTACATGTTCTGCCTTATTTTCATCTCACCATGCATGGAACTAGAGAGCCTTAGAAAGTGCCAGGTTGCCACTGTCACACTTGCCAGGTCAGAGGCACAGCTGTGCCTGTCTGGCTGCTCTGGCATTTTGCATGGGCACGTGGCTGGGCAGATGGCATCTCGCCGCCGTGCTCTTCCAGTGGCTTGGTCATCTCACTCTCTAGCAGTGGGAGTTTCTATGCGGTCAGGCTTCAGTTTGTCATCCTGTGACTTGCCATAGGCTCGTGATGGCTTTTGCCAGACACACTGAGAAGACGGGAGGGCCAGCCCTTGAGAGCAGAGCTGTACTCTTCAGAGAGAGTGGACAGAGGCGATGGGCAGACTTCAGATGGTTTTGATGTTCGTGTGGCTTGGAATGTTCTGACGTGAATACTCCATTTCCTACTGTCTCCCTGCCCCAGCCCCACCTTCTCTTCACCCCTGCCCTCACCAAGAGATTGTGTGGGATATGACCTTGAATGCTGGCGATGCCCCCACGCTGGGATGTCATCGCTGGCAACTGCACTCTCAGGAGCCCAAATTCAGGAGTGAAATTGCCACTTCTAGTCCCCTTATTTCCTATGGAAACAACGCCTCCCGCACCCCAGCACCCGCTGTCCTCACTGTAAGCTGCATCGATTGCCAGTCACCAGTGTATCTTATACACTTTGCATCATTTCGCTTACGTTGTTGCAGCAATGAGCATCATTTTCACTTCGCTGGTAACCACTTGATTTCCGACAGCTGCGCTCAACAAACCTGCTGATGACTTTTTTAAAATGTAGTACAACAAAGTGACAATTATGACAGGCTTACTGTGGAAGAGTTGTCATTTTTACTGCCAATTTTTTGGATGAAGATGTTTTTATAAATCTTTCAAAATGGGCTGCACATCGAGCAGGAGTTGCACACTCAACCCAATGCTGTGTGTTCTCAAGAAGCTCCCATAGTGAAGGCTGATCTTAGGATGGCCGACGCTGCCTGCGAAAGGCATCCCGGCGGCCGCCTTGCCATGACTTCTGGAGTACTCACACGGCCACCGACAACTAGAGTCAGTCTTAGGACCTAGAACCGCCTCATCAGACTCATCCCATCTTGACCCACCCTCCCCGCTAACATCGCGGTGTGTGCAGTTACCTTTTGAGCTTGGAACAAGCAGACTGGAATTTTCCTCTGCTACCTCTTATGTATAAAATCTTGTTTATAAAATTTCAAAAAGAAGTAGATGAACTAGGGAAGGATCTTAATTCCAAATTTAGTTCATGCGTGGCAAAGTTCTTAGCTTCTAAGAGTATAAAATAAATTTTTCAAAAATGTAGAATTGGAGTCTCACATTTTTCTCCAGACCTCAGAACACAGCCATAGTGGGGGCCTGGGCTTGGGCCCTGGTGCTAAACGGTGCTACGATTCCTCCTGGTACTTTCATAAGGGGACTGTGGGTCTTCTGAGCTTCTGCTGTCCTTTCCTCTGGATAGTCTGGCCATTTTAGGATTCTTCTGCAAAGCAGAGACAAGGATGCCGGACTCAGGCTAAAGGCTTGCGCCGCCTCCCCCAAAGCTTTCTGCTCATCCAAGTGGTCCCCAGCTTAGCTTGTGTCGCCTGGCCAAGCTGGGCTTCTTGCTAGGCCCCACAGGTCCGCCTCTCTTGTATCCAGCATTGCTCACGTGGGCCTCCTTCCTCCCCCACTCCTGGTGACCACCTACCCGCCACCTGCAGGCACTGAGTTCGTCCCTCAGGTCACAGAGCTGCTGGCGTGTGGATATCTTGCCAGCCTGATCCTGTGCCCTCCTGGGGAGGGGCATCATTGCACAACAGGCGTCGGTGCCAACAGGCAGAGATAACACAGCTCTGGTGTTAGAGCTGCTGCCATCTGTCAGCCCTCGAGTGCTTTTTATATATGACACCAGACCGTCAGAAAGTATGGTTCGGGAGGACTTTTGCCCTTGCAGGCAGATTCTGCGTCACTTACGACATGGGCTGTGTAGCAATGAACCTTGCTTTAAGGCGGCGATGCACCCAGCCTTAGCATGGGGGCCGGAGGGTCAACATTGATGGGATCCTTAGACTTGGCAAACTGGAAGGAGATAGGAGACTGTTCTTAATTCCCCAGATCATGAAAAACAATCGTGGACATAGCACTGACTCATCACAAAAGCACCTGGCACTCCAATGACCGACTTATTCCATAAACATTCGCTCTGTTCCAGGTTCCGGCCAGAGAAGGACAAAAAGGGCATTGATAGGTCAGAGGTCTCCATGGCAGGCACAGGCAGCAGAGCCTCCAGAGTGCCAGAGGGAGAGGCCACCAAGGAGGAGGCACCCGACTGCCCGTGGGAGTCGGGGAAGCTGCGGGAAGACGCTTGTCTCGCTCCTAGGGCAGGCACAAGGAATGAGTTCCCGTGACCAGGACTCATCAAAGGCACGTACTCATCACACGTGTCCAGTGCCTCATGTCAGAAGGCATCACCTTTAGGCAGTCAGAACCAGGCAAGAGTCAGGACAAAGTTGTCTTTATTTTTAAAGCCACCGTATTAATCAAAACGCTACAAAACTCAGAATAAATATCTTCAAGTTACAAAAGCACAACAGGTCTAGAAAAACTTGTTGCTGTAAAAAGGCAACGAGAGAACAGACCAAAAAGGCCCAAGGAGGGACAGCTGCCTCTCCCCGCCCCCCAACCCTCAGAGGTGTCTCCACCCCAGGCCACGGGGAGTCCAGCCAAGGTGACCACAGGAAAAGCACCATGCATACAGGGCCGCCCCAGGAAGTGGCAGGGCGAGGCACCAGTTCTGCTATCCACTGTGTCTCCTCAGGCCTGTTCCCTTCCCAGCCTGCCACCTGTAAAGATGGGGTGCCCAGCCCGGTGAAGTCAAAAGGGGCTTAGTGTCAGAGCCAACCAGAGCTGGGCTCTGTCCTGACACCATCTCACTTCCCGGCCGTGTGAGCTTGGCGGCCTCTACCCCACTCTGGCTCCCGGTTTCTTCCTCTGCAAAGGGTGGTGGGTGCCATTCGTAGTGTGCAGAGGAGTGGAGAGTTAGACGAGATGCTGCATGCCCCACGCGGCCCTCCGCTGTACACTGCAGAGTCAGCCCTGGGTGACGGCTCAGCCCAGAACCCCTGGGACACATCAGTCCCCAGCCTCTAGCGGGAACTCACTCCTACCCCACCAAACAGGTGTGGAAAGCTGGTCCCCATTAACCAGGGAGTCGCAAGGGGTTTCTCCACAGACAGCAGGACAAGGGGGTCAGGAGCGCCATTCACACTCACTCCCCCTGACTGACCCCCAGCCCCCCCCACTACCTATGGGACGAACGCCCCCTCCTTTGTGGAGATTGAGGACTGAACGCCCAGCAAGGAGCAAGCGCTCAATAAAAGGTCATTCTGCTCTCAGGTGTTGGCGCATTGGGAACTGCTGGCAGGGCCCAGGCACAGCTCAACCCGTTTTAATGGTAGAACGCCAGACCCAGGCCCACAAGGGATGATACGTGATCCAGGGAGAGAGATCAAGTTCTCTCTAGGGAGGAGTCCCCGGCCTCCTGCGCCAGCAGCTCCAGGAAGGTGTTGGTGTCCCTGTTCCCTTGGGCCCAGATGGGAGGCAGAGGCAAAGGCAAGGCAGAGCCAATTCAAAGCCCACACAGTCCCAGCCCCCGACGCCTCCCAGGTGCCATCCTGGGACAGGGCTGTCATTGGAGCTCGTGGGAGGCCTGCTCCCGCCGGCTCCGGCAGCAGATGGCCACGGCTGCCCCGGCCTCCTCGCGAGTCCTGCCTGCGGGGCCGACGTCCTGGCTCCTCACCACACATGTGTCGTCCACAGCGTAGGCCCCCAGGACATGGGCAGCCCCGGGGAGGGCACTGCAGCCAGTCAGGGTCCAGCCCTCCTCGCAGGCCGTTGTGACCTGCCGGAGCCAGGGAGAAGCAGCAAGCACGTGTTCACAGTGTGGCCAGGCCGCATGCCCCGACTCCACTCCTGCCTCCCGACAGCCCTCTGTGCCCAGGGCCCACAGCAGAGCCCACTCGGGGCACTGCCCACGCCACCCACGGTTCCGGCCATCACTGCCCCAGTGCACAGCTCCTGCTGCACGCCGGTCTTTGGGGGCAAAAGGGGGACACCCACAGGCATCTAACAAGCCCTGCGAATCCCCCCCAGAACCGATGCCTCTCAAGCCTTCCCCACCCCGCTTAACGGCATCTCCATGGCCAGGGGCTTCATAAACCCTTGGCGCCGCCCTCCGCTCCTCACCAGGTCTGCCGCCCCCTTCGGATTCCAGCGCCTCTGCCTCTCCCGCCCTGGCCTGAGCCCGCCCCCAGGCCTGGACCCTCGCAGCCTGAGAGCTGTTCAGATCACGCTTCCCCGGCTGGACCCCTGCGTGGCCCCAGGTCACTCCTGCCTGTGGCCCTCAGACTGCCCCAACTCGACCCCCTTCACTGGCCTCCCGGCTGCTCCCAGTCCCCAGGCACAGCCCCACCTCAGGGCCTTTGCTGTGGCTTTCCCTCTGCTGGGACACGTTCCCTGCGATACTCATGGGATGTCTCTTCACCCTCTCAGTAAGGCCTCACCTGGCCTGCCTCCACCTTCCCTTCCCGCTTAACTGTTCTCCCTAGCGTCTTTTCAGCACTCTCATTTACTCATTTTGGTTTTTGTCTTACGACTCCCCCCACTAGAACAGACGCTCCCAGAGGGCAGAGCCCGACGTCTGTCGGGCCTGTACCTCTCCCCAGCACCAGGAGCAGTGCCTGGAACGCAACAGGCCCTCAGTGCATGCCAGGAGAGGATTCACGTACCATCCAGGCCACACTCAGCAAAGTCTTGGGCCTTTGAAACCCAGGCTGAGTCCATTCAGGAGTGGACTCCATGGGGCTTCCTTTTAAGAAGCTCCCTGTGGCTTTTATGCAGGAGAGCTACCCTGTGGGTCACCTCCACACCCAAATTTCTGGAAGGCCCAGCTCTCACAGCCTTGCCCTCTCAGTGGGGCCCTTCCTTGCCTCACCAGCCACTAACAGCTCCCCAGCCTTCCGCGCTCAGCCCAGGCGTCCCCTCCGGGCTGTGGCTGAGTCAGCTGTGTCCTGAGCAACCTCCAGCAGATGTGCTGGATGGATCAGTCAACACATGCCCATGCACGGTGTATCTCTGTGCCATATTTATGCACATTCTCTGCCAAGGGGAGAGGGGTGCCCAGACAGCAAACCTTATTTATGATCTGGACAGAAGCAGGACCAAACCCTGTCACACACGAACACACACACCCACCACCCACGCCACGGCAAAACCGACCACAGCGTCTCCTCCACAAAGACACAGCCACCCCCACCCCCAGCCTCCTCACCTGCTCCGCGGGGCCAGGGATCCCATGCTCCTTGACTCTGCACTCCAGACCCGGGGCGTGGCAGCAGGAAGCGTGGACGCTGGCCTCCTTATGGCCCACGCACTGGTCGGGCTGGCCTCGTGGCCTTGGCACTGGCCACCTGTGGCCGTCGAGGTCCTCTGCCTCCCAGTGGGAGCTACAGCCTGGGCAGAGGAGGGCCAGCTCAGACGTGGGAATGTCGGGGACCCTCTGTCTCCATGCCCCACCCCCAGCGGACCCTGTTCCCAAGGTGAGAACTGGGAAGTCCAGAAACAACTCAAGGTAGAAAAGAAAGGCTGGCCTGAGTGCCAGGATGCCTGGGTTCTCAGCTCTGCTGCAACTAGCTGTGTGACCTTGGGAGAGCCACTCAGCCTCTCTGAGCCTTAGTTTCTCAAGGAAGACATTGTCCTTCTCCACCTAGAGATGGAGGCCACGAGACAGGGGCTGTAAGGTCTAAGTTGCTCCGACTGCCCCAGATGCCTCCCCATTGGCCACCAGGCAGATATTCAGAGCAGAGTTTGGGGTCTTTCTGGGGCATCTGGGTGCTCCCCCCATGGGCTTGGTAGTGCAGTGGCACAATCACGGCTCACCACAGTCTCGAAATGCTGGGTTCAGGCAACCCTTCTGCCTCAGCCTTCCAAGGTGCTCACCACCATGCCCGGCTGATTTTTTGATTTATTGTAGAGATGAGATCTCGCCAAGTTGCCCAGGCTGGTCTCGAACCCCTGGGCTCAGGCAATCCTCTTGGCTCCGCCTCCCAAAATGCTGGGATTAACAGGTGTGAGCCACCGTGCCTGGCTGATTCTATGACTTCTAACAGTCACGTGCCCTCGAGCTTACCTACTGGTGCTCGCCAAAGGGAGCGTGACTGGAACTTCCCTCCAAGCCAGGACCACGACGGAAGCATGGCCCGTGGCACTCAGGGCCTATGAGGGCCTCTCCCGCCGACAAGAGCACCAGCCACTGACTGCGCTCACCTTTCCCCTGCAAACCCATCCCTAAAACCAGCTTGCTCTTCCTAGAGCTAGGTCCTCACCCTCACCTTCTTGTTTTTAAACCTTCCGTGGCTCCCAGCACATACTCGGTCGAGAATCAACTCTGAGCTAGTTACTCCAGGCCAGATCCCCACCGTCTCCCCAGACGTCTCATGTTCCATCCAAACAGGATGGCTCAGCCTCCTCCCCACCTGAGAAGTCCTTCCCTTGCTTCCCCGTTTGTGTCTCCCTGCTGCCTGCCTGAGCCCATCAACAATCCACAGAACGGGTTTCTTTTCTTTTTTTGAATCGGGGTCTCATTCTGTTGCCCTGGCTGGAGTGCCGTGGCACAATCCCAGCTCACCACAGCCTCGACCTCCTGGGCTCAGGCCATCCTTCTGCCCCAGCCTCCCAAGCAAGCTGGACCTACAGGCGTGCACCACCAGGCCCTGCTAATTTATTTTTTGTAGAGATGAGGTCTCCCTTTGTGGCCCAGGCTAGTCTCGAAATCCTGGGCTCAAGCAATACTCCTGCCTCAGACTCCCAAAGTGCTGGGATTACAGGCAGAAGTCGCTGTGCCCAGCCAAGACTAGATTTCAAAGCAACCGCTGACAGCAGTAATGACAGCTAGAATTTCTACTGTCCCAGCACTAAGATGAGTGCTTAGCCCTGTACCGTTGAGAAAACCGAGGCACAGAGATGTTACGTAACTTGCCCAGGTCACACAGCAGAGTGGAATTCAAAGCGAGGCCCACCCCGCTTTCAGACCCGGCCTGGGCACCTCTGTCCAGAACATTCTCTCCTGCCTTGGACTAAGCACCCACCATGCTCCAGGCCAGGGTATTCGATGTGACCCACCTCCTCAAAACCCAGGGAAAAAGGTACTCTCCCCTGGTCTCTTCTTCGGAGGAGGAAGCTAAGATAAGGAAGGGTAAAGTTGCCTGTTCAGGGTCACACGACATGGAAGGGGCAGAACTGGGCTGTGAAGTGGGAAGTCGGGCTCAGGTCAGACAGATCACACTCTCGAGGACCAAACCTGGCATGCGGGGTGCCTGAGAAGACAGGGACTCCTCCTCACCTCAGGGCGGGACCCAGCCTCCTACCTGTGAGGACGTGGCCCTGCTGGTGGCAGTGGACGCGGGGCTCTGTGCCGACCCCGGCTCGCGGCGCTGTGTGGACGCTGCAACTGGCCTGGGGGAGTAGGCAGCACCGGGCAACGGCATAGACACCCTCACCCCCAAACGCGTTGTGGGCCAGGCAGACCCGCCTGCCCCCTTGCACCTAAGAGCCAAAGGTGACAGCAGGAACCAAACTTAGAATGCGCGTGAGAAACACAGACGGGGCTGGACACTGGGCCCAAGCCCCCTGAGCCCTCATCAATGTCCCTGCCCGGGACAGCCAGCTCCTGCTCCCACCTCGTTGGGGACAAGGCTCTCACTCCTGCCCAAAGCAGACTGTTCTGCTGATGGGCAGCTGTGTATTCTCAAAAGATCTTCCAGACACTGAGAGCACCTTCCAGATGGAGATGCAGGGGACTAAGTTAAGACCGGAGCAGGACCCGCCGGCTCTGTTCCAGCCCTGCAGCCTCTTGAAGAGCACTCAGACGCTGTCTCCCAGGCCGGAGACGCCTGCCACCCTCGCCCTCCTGGCTGGCACTGCCCTTCCACCACAATGCTGAGGCCAAGCGGCACCTGTGCACCACCCATGGCGTGAACATCCATTCCCCAATTTTGCTGGTTTGAGGCTTCTCAACTCCTGGAACCACGAAGCATCTGGGCGGAGGCCCCCGGCAGCGACGGCTGAGGACAGGGGCATCAGGTCCCACCCTCGCACTGCCCTTCCGGCTCCTGCACCCAGCGGGCCCGAGGAGATCAGCCTGCAGTTCCAGGACCCGACTGCAGGAGAGCTGCACACCCCCTGCCTCTGCTCTGAACAGCACTTTAGGCCTGCACGACGGAGCTGAAGGACTGGAAAGAGGGCTTGCTGGGGGCCCCAAGGGCTCGGGGCTGATCTGGGCCTGGAAGTGAGAGTCCTGCTTCATGCACTGACATGCACACGCATGCACACACACAAGCACGTGGCAAAGGGCTGCAGTCACCTCCATGCGCTCGCCTCGCCGCTTCCCGCTCCTGGAATAGCTGGAGCAGCCCAGTAGCTCCTCGTCCGGGGTGCAGCGGGCCACAGCTGTGGCCGTCCGCGTGGGCCCCGAGTGTGCCGACCACACTGTCCTGCAGAGCAGCTGCCCACCTGCAACAAGGCCCTGGGGTGAGGAGGGGAACCTCCAGCAGGGACCCTAGGACAATCTTTAGTTCGTGCCAGGGGAGAGGGGGGCTTAAAGAACACACTCGGCTATTCCCTAAAAACATGCTCTAGCCGGGTGTGGTGGCTCACGCCTATAATCCCAGTACTTTGGGAGGCCGAGGCAAGTGGATTGTCTGAGCCCACGGGTTCGAGACCAGCCCCGGCAACTTGGCAAGACCTTGTCTCTACAATAAAAATAAAAAATGAGCTGGGCGTGGCAGGGCACGCCTGTAGCTCCAGCTACTTGGAAGGCTGAGGCGGAAGCATCGCCTGAGCTCAGCAGGTCGAGGCTGCGGTGGCTGGGAGCGTGCCACTGCCCTCCAGCCTGGGTGACAGAGTGAGACTCCTACTCAAAAAAAAAAAAAGTTCTGAAAATGTAGCCAAGCCCCTTCAGTGCCCCATTCTCGTTTCGTCTCCTTTAAGGCGGCACAATCCTCCTCACAGGACCAGGGAGAGGGGTGACGGCCGAGGTCGCAGGGACCTCCAACGCCTAGCCTGGACCCGCCCACCCCAGTGCCCTGCTCACCTGCTCCGGGGGCACTGGGGGGGAGTGAGGCCACCAGGTTGGGGGTCAGCACCCGCTGGTCCTCGGGGAACCAGGCCTCATTGATGACATCCTTGGCAGAGAAGCGGATCAGTCTCTGCCTCAGCTCAGCCAGGGTGAGTTCCGGCTCAACGGACAGCATCATGGCTGCGATGCCTGGGGACAGGAGGGGAGGAGGGCAGTGACGAGAGAGTGGGGTGGCCTGGCCCTCCTTCCCAACCGGGGTACTCCTGCTAGCGTACACACGCAGACACATGCCTGCGTGCAGACACCACGCTGGTCCTCCCTAAGGAAAGTCACCTGAGATCCTTCGCTAAGTAGAGCAGGACATCCTACCCTCACACCTCCAGGCCTTGGTAGTGGCTGTCTTGTTTGCCAGGTGAACTCCTATTCATCCGCCAAGCTCCAGATCAAATGTCCCTCCTCCAACAGCCTTCACTGAGCCTCAGGCTGGGCAGGTGACTCCTCCAGGCTCCCTCTGAGACAGTCCCACTTGTGGTCCCTCTCTTTGTGCACCTGCCTCCCCCATCAGATTGCGTGTCCTCGGGGCACCATCAGGACCACCTCATCTCTGGTCCCCCATGCCCAGCACAGAGCCTGACACAGGAGGTCCTGACACAGACCCTGCCTGCTGAGGGGGTGGCTGTTAGATCACGACAGCCAAGATGGTGGAGCAGCGACTCACCCGCCACATGGGCGGCGGCCTGTGACGTCCCACTCTGTGACATGAAGCAGGTGCTGCAGTCGCTGGAGGCACCGATGATGTCCTCCCCTGGGGCAAATAGGTCCACACAGCGGCCAAAGTTGGTCCCCAAGGCTCCCAGGGTCACCGGCTGGTCCTGGGCATTGGTGGCCCCAACCGTGATGACCTGGAAAGGTGAGCAGGAGAGGGGCTGCCGGCATGGACTGAGGCCATGCCAGGTGAGCTGGCCAGCCCCGATCCACCCCTTCGGGTCCCATCCAAAGGTCCCTCCTGAGAGAAATCTGACTCCCCAGGCAGCACTCTGGCATCCCCTGCCTGCTCCCCTCTGGCCCAATGCCCCCCTGGGACTTGCATTCTAGCAGGAAAGACAGGCAATAAACAAACTCACTGGAAACTCTTTGGAGTATTAGGTGGCTATCAGTGCTGTGGGGAGAAACAGAGAAGGCAAGGGGGAGAAGACATGCTGGGCTTTGTCTGATTTAGGCCAGTTTAAATACAGCAGACCCTGGGTGCAACGGCTCAAGCTTGTCATCCCAGCACTTTGGGAGGCTGAGGTGAGAGGATTGCCTGTGCTCAGGGGCTCGAGATCAGTCTGGGCAACTTGGTGAGACCTCGTCTCTACAATCAATCAAAAAATAAGCTAGGCGTGGTAGCTCACACCTGTAATTCTGGCTACTTGGAAGGATGCGGTGGAAGGATCGCCTGAGTCCAGCAGGTCGAGACTGCGGTGGCCGTGAGTGTGCCACTGCACTCCAGCCTGGGCAACAGAGCGAGACTCGGACTCAAAAAATAAAAAATAAATTCCGCAGCAAAGAAGCCTCCGACGGGCCAGGGAGGCCTAGGTTATCACCATCAGGCCTGCCTGCCCCTGCCCCCCACAGCATGCACGTGGACATACACACACACACCCACGCTGGACTCGAAGGGGGGCAAGAATCCTTCCCCTCGGTGCCCCCAGTGCCTCGACAGCAGGTGTCCTGGGAGTCTGGTCAGATGAAGGACGGTCACAGCCCTGTTAGACTATCAGCTTCTCCAGGGCAGCGGCTCTGTCTCTGTTCCCTGTTCCCGCAGTCCCTCCCCCCCCACCCCCACACCAGGCACTCAGGGACACCCTAGATGTTCCTCAGATGTGTGGCACGTTCCTCAACTGCTCCCAGTCTCATTAGCCTTACTCAGGGTGTCAGACGTGGGAGGGCAGGGGCGGGTGGCTGGACAATGGGGTGGCAGGAGGACAGGTGGACAAGTTTCAAGCTGAGCCCCTGGGGCGAAAAGGGGTGGCCTGGGAGAGGGATGGGGCAGGCAGAAGGTGCCATCCTGTCAGTCCTGAAGAGCACAGGCCCTGGGGACCTGTGCTCTAGGCCCCCTGGCATGTCAGGGCCACAGCTGAGTGACACCCCATCTCCAGGCTGGTAGGCCAGAGCTCACTGGGTGGCGAGGGGTTGGGACCGTCACCGGTGCCGGGAGCGTGAGGCAGACCACTCGGTGAGATCTTCAGGGGGGAGAGTGGCCAGCAAGGATGTGGGGGTAAGGCCGCCAGGAGGGTGGGGTGGGGTTTGAGGCGACAGAGGGGTTGAGGCTACAGGGTGGGGGAACTACTGTTCAGATTCTGGGTGTGTGGAGGTTGAAGCCTACCCCTCCCCTGGCTCCCACTCTGGGGGCCTCTGCCTGCTCCTTCCAAAGCCAGGCTGGTTCCGTCTCCAGGACGCAACACATGAAGCCCACAGGGGCCCGCCTGCCTGCCCTTCCACCCTCTGGGGGCAGGGGCACCCACACCTACCTCAGGGGCCGAGGCTGGGGAGTAGAGGCAGGCATCATCCCGGAAGTTTCCGGCAGCAGCAACCAGCACCACCCCAGTCCTTGCCAGGTGCCGGCAGGCGGCGTTGAGGACCCGGCTGTACCCACCCGCCAGGGGCAGCAGCACCACCAGAGGCCCCACGGGCTGGACCAGCTGGCTTTTCCGAATGAACTCCAGGCCTGGGAGGACAAAGTCAAGGTCACCCCGGGGAGACACGCTTCCCTCCCCCAGCCCCTCCCTCAGAGCCACCATGCCACGGTTAATCTTATGGGTCAACTTGGTGCCCCGATGTCTGATCAAACAGCAGCCAAAATGCTGCTGTGACTTTTTTTGGATGTGACTAACATTTCCACCAGAAGACTGAGTAAAGCAGATTATCCTCTGGAATGTGGGTGGGCCTCGTCCGATCCCTTGAAGGCCCCAAGAGAAAAGACTGAAGTCCCCAGGGAAGAAGGAATTCTGCCTCTAGACAGCCTTTGGATTCCAGGTACAGCACCAAATTCAGGAATTTCCAGCCTGTCGGCCTGCCCTATAGATGTCAGACTTGCCAGGTCCCATAGTCACACGAGCAGTTCCTCAAAACTCACTATATATACATCCTGCTGGTTCTGTTTCTCTGGAGAAGCATATTCACAAAGACACCAGCAATAAAACCAGCCAACCCCACGCACTTCTGCATGCCAGGCTCTCTTCTGAGTATCTGGAAATAGGGACTTACAGGATCCTTACAATGACCTTATTATTGTCCCTTTCCAGGAAATAGAGGCGCCGAGAGGATGCGTAAAGACCTCAGAAGAATGCCCTCCCCTCTGCCACTGTCCAAGGCCTGGCTCAGAGGCCCCTCTGCCACGGCTAGAAGGTTTGAATCCACACAAACGTAAGGTGAGTCTTGGCCACCCACTTACCAGCTACTCGACCTCACCCTCTTTAAAATAGGTATGACTGCTCCTGGGATTGTTTTTGCTGGTTTTTTTTTTTTTAAAGATGAGGTCTTACTATGTTGCCCAGGATGGTTTCAAACTCCTAGGCTCAAGCAATCCTCCCACCACAGCCTCCCAAAGTGCCCCGATCACAGGCATGAGCCACTGCACCTGGCCTTCTGAGATTGTCTTGAGGATGAAGAGTCTCCATGCCCTGCCCCCTCCCAGCCCCCTGCCCTTGACGGTGAGGGTCCCTCTGACAGCTGCACCCTGCTTCCCCATCTTAGAGTCGAGCGCCGAGTGGTCTGCCTCACGCTCCTGGCACCAGTGACGGTCCCAACCCCTCGCCAGCCAGTGAACTCTGGCCTACCAGCCTGGAGCTGGGGTCTCACTCAGCTCTGGCCCTGACATGCCAGGGGGCCTAGAGCTGACAGGTTTTCTTCTGTCAGATGGGAGAGTGGCCCCACCAACCACTCAGAACCTTCTGGATCTGATGAAACCAGTTCAGAGAAGGAGGCGGCTTGTCCGGGGTCATATAGCTAGAGCCATGACCTCACCGGGAAAGGTGCTGGCCCTGGGCAGTGGCTTGACTTCCACTGGCCTGTCTGAGGGCTGAGAAGCCTGCTTTGTGCTCCACGGATTCTGCCCCAAGATGTCCCCAGGGGCTGTGGCCAAGGTGGGAGTTGGAATCCCTAAGAGGCAGCTGGTGAGGCCTCTCATGCCAGGGAGGGGGCAGAGGGGAACTGGGCACAGAGGTGAAGAATAACAGCCACAGTGACAGATGCCAGTTATTAAGCACCTGCTGTGTGCACATCTCCGTGCTGAGACTTGACACACAATCACCTGCTTACAGAGGAGAAAAGTGATAGGGGTGAGGAAGTGACAGTGACAGCCGAGTTCCTGCTCTGTACCAGGTAATGCACTGAGGGCTTCAATACACTGGGAGCCCAAAGAGGGGGCTTTCCCCAGGAAGTCCTCCTAAGGCCAGAGCACCAGGCCTGGGGAAGGCCTTTCAGGGAAAGAGTGGCCTCCCCTCTGCACACTGACCTTTGGGAACCGACCTGCCTGAACCCCAGGTCAGTCAATAAAGGGGTGGGCCCGGCATGAGGGGTCAGCTGTTGGGGCAGAAGGCTATTGATTCTTGCCTTTAAGTCTGAACGTCAAAACCGGTGCTCTACAGGAAAGGCTCAGGGCAGAATCCGTGGAGCACAAGACAGGCTCTGGGGCCCTCTCAGCCCTTCAAACAGGCCACTGGAAGTCAAGCCACTGCCCAGAGCCAGCACCTTCCCCAGCGAGGTCATGGCTCTAGTTGTGTGACCCTGGGCAAGTCGCCTCCCTCTCTGAACTGGTTTCATCAACTGTTTAACAGATGCCGCAAGGCCGGCCATGGGACACAGTGTACAAGGCCCTTTGCTCAATGCCTGGCCAAGGGAGGAAGTCATAGAGAAGAGCTCCCACCCGCTTCTCTGTCCTCAGGTTCCTGGGGTCCCAGAGCTCAGCTGGGCCTCACAGGAGGCCCACCAGGTGAACTGGAGGGAGTACCCTGCAAAAGTCTGGAAAAGTCCTCTGCCGGGTCTTCCACCAAGTCTGCCTGGCCAGGGTGACTGCAGGGTCATGCAAGTGAGTGAGTCCCCTGGTCTTACAGGCATGCAAGCCGAAGTTGGAGAACGTTCGCTCAGATCACCTCCAGGGTCCATCCAAATCAAAGGCAACATGACAAAAGACACAAAAACTTTAACAGATTTGAAAACGGGAGCAGTGTGGAACTGTGGAAAGGCCACTGACCCAGGGTCATGACTGTGTGACCTGCCAGGGCTACCTGAGTGACCCTCTCTGGGCCTGGGTTTCTCCATCTGCACTCCTGACCTCTGGGGGCCCTGCCGGTTCTGACACTCTGGAACTCTCTGACTCTGGGGCAGAGGCTGCCTCGGCCTCCTGGATAGAGAGATATCAGCTCTCCCTGGGCTCAGGCCGCCTCACAGGCCAGGTCCAAACAGAGAGACCGGCGCCCTCTGGGCCGTCACTCACCTATGAGGGTGCTGCTGACGGTGCCTTTCCCTTGGCAGCTGAGCACACGCAGGCTGCGCAGACTGGCGCCCTTGGCCACTCCCGCATCCCGGCCGCTGACCACCCCGGCCAGGTGGGTGCCGTGGCTGTCACACTTGCTCGCCTGCTCGAACGACACAGGGACCCCATGAGAAAGCCCACTCAACCCATCATATATCAGCAGGTGGCTCGCTGGATGGACACCTCCCTGGGACTGATGGCAGGGAGGGGACAGTGACAGCCAGGCGCCGCCAGACCAGCGGTGCCGCTGAGAGACTCTTGGATGGGGTCCCACCCATCTCAAGGACCGGGGTGAAGGGCATGCTTACCTGTCGGTGGAAGCGGGTCCCGTCCTCCTCAGGCACGCTCTCAAAGTCGGTGACTGTGACCCTGCCCTGGAGCTCCCGGTGGCCGCTCTGGATACTGGTGTCTAAGAGATACACTTCCACCAGGCTGCCCCCATCTTTCCAAGGCAGCATTTGTGGGGAGGAGAGGATGACCGTGAGGTTAATGTCATAGTTGACACACAGAGACTGCGTCTCACACCACAGGCACTGTGATCGGCGCCTTAAATATACAATCTAAAAAATTCTCACGAGGCCAGGCACAATGGCTCATGCCTATAATCCCAGCATTTGGGGAGGCAGAGGCAAGAGAACTGCCTGAGTCCAGGGGTTTCAGACCAGTCTGGGCAACTTGGCGAGACCTCATCTCTACAATAAGACAAAAAATTAGCCAGGCATGGTGGCGCACGCCCGGAGTTCCAGCTAATTGGAAGGCTGAAGTGGAAGGATCGCCTGAGTTCAGCAGGTTGAGGCTGTGGTGGCCTTGAGCATGCCAGTGAACTCCAGCCTGGGCGACAGAGTGAGACTTTGACTCATAAGCTGCGTCCTATTATACGTTGTCTCTGTTGCAGACAAGGAAAGCGGTGCACAGGGACTGTCCAAGGCCACGCGGCTGACCAACAATAGAACCAGGAAAGGAATCAAGTCACCCAGTGCCACAATCGCAATATCAATGTGAAATAAAAATGTGAACGCGCAAAACATAATAAATATAATGTCATAAAATAAAACAAGCCCCTTCCGCTGCTGTCTCCCTCTCAGGTGGACGGAGACAGAACAGGATTTGAAGAACAAAAGGCAAATACCCGTGACATCCGGCCATCTGAGCTGGCCAGCTCATTCCATGAAGAGGAAACTGAGACTTGGGGAGAAAGTGTGGGTCTGGGCCTCTTGGCTCCGAGTCCAAGCATTTTCCATCCCACAAGGTACCAGGAGGGCTCCCAGAGGCTGTTTCCACCTGATGGGAGTGACAGATGCCAAGAAAACACGGTACTGGAAGTTCATCCAGAACCTGCCCTACATGCTCGAAAGGGATCGGCGTGGATACTCGACCAAGAAGGGATGAGAGTGGCAAAAGACTGGCTGGGGCTGCCTGTGCACGACCCGGGAAGTCAGCGAGCCCGCAGATGTGGGCAGTCAGCCCTGCTGGAGGGGCAAGCAGGGAGGGCAGAAGAGCCTCAGTCCGTGGCACTCTTCTCAGACACACTCGGCCAGGCCAGCTGAAGCCCCCAGGCACCCGCGGAGATGGCCTGGCTCCATTGGTCCTATGCACTCTGCTGCTGGCTGACAGCATCTCCAGAGCAGGGTCTCAGGTGAGCTCTGTGTGGAACCAAGGGCGGCCCTGGGAGCTTGGTCAACCTCTCCCTGCAGCAGGCTCTCTGGAAATGCAACCCCCACCTCTGGGCCCCCACAGCGATCCTCTGAAAATGCTGTAGGGCAGATTCCCACTCAGGACCTATGAGGAAGTGGGGCTCAGTGCGTGTATTCACTGCCAGTGGCTGCTGGAAAAAACCACCAGGGACACAGAGGCCAAAGCTCTGGGGGCGGAGCCTGCCTCGCCCCCTCTCCCTTTCGGCAGCTGACAACATTCCTTCACTTGGGTTGCATCTCTCTCTCCCATCTGCCTCCGTCTCCACGCGGCCTCTTCCTCCTCTCAAATCCCCCTCTTTCTCTCTTGAGGACACGTCACTGGGTTGAGACCATCCAGGATGGTCTCACCTTGAGATCCTTAATGGCAGCTACAAAGTCTTTTTTCCGAGGTCACAGTCACGGGCTCTGGATGACGTGTCTGTCACTGTTTAGCTCACTATATTGGCTCAGTGGCTGCTCTGAGACCCCCACAGTAATTTCAAGCCAGGTCAGTCGCCAGGCCTGCATCCTCCCACCCAACACACAGATTGGGCCGGGCTTGATCCGGGCTGTCAGCCCCCAGCCCGTCACACACTGCCCACCTGGACCTACGGTCTCCATTCTCAGCAGGAAGCTTCGCTGTGCAGTACCCAAGAACACCTTGGTGACTCCTGTATCAAGCTAGGCAGGTACCCAGAGGTCTGTAGCCCCTCCAAGACACCGGTGAGGCAGGCAGTGTGCTAGTTTTCACTCCTTGGTGGGCACCTACCACACGCCCACTGCCACGCTGGGAAGGGGCAGGGTCGAGAGGGCTCTGAGCTCAGAACTGATGACATCTCAAAACAAGTAAGTGCTGGTCACCCTGGAGGAACCACTGGTATTGAACTGGGCTGTGGAATGTCCAAGGGGCAGACTCGCGAGGGCCAGAAAGGTGGTGCAGGGCCATTAGCCATGGCCAGGGTGCAGAGGCCAGAGCTGGCTGCTGGGGGCACCAGTGATCAGGAAGCAGCCTGGGGTTCGCCCTCAGAGACTCTGGGTCAGCAGGAGAGATGGACACATCAACTGACAGCCCAGCGGGGTAAAAACTAACCTAGAGGACAGCATGGATGCTGCTTCTGTCCCTGGGCAGAGCTCACAGAGAACACACATCTAGCCAGGAAGCTTCCGAGTCCACATGCCCGTCGTGGGTGACGAAGAAGGAAGCCAAGCTGCTGCTGTGTTAACACAGGCGTCTTTCCTAGGCTCGCTCAGGCTCGGGAGCTCCCTCTGCTCCAAGAGCTCTCCTGAGTGCACGAGTGACCACCGCGAAATCATATCCTGGGGCCTGGACAGTAGCAGCTTGAGGGTCAGGGAGGCAGCTTCCCACTTCTAAACAGAGGCAGTGCCCCAAGCTTGCCCCAAGCCACTGTCCTGATGCTGCAGGGACAGGGGATGGCCAACAGGGGCAGGTGGCCCTGCTGAGGGGCCGCTCTTGGTGAGATGGTGCCAGGGGGAGGCTCCCTGCATGGAGTGCCCGCCCACCATGGCCCCCACCGTGCCTGCCACAGCTCGAGCAAATGCACAAGCCAAAGGCAGGAAAACCCTTGGGCTTCCAGGGAGATGCCAGAAAGGGCAAGGGGTCAGCTTGGACGGGACACAGGGCCGCTGGGCCCTCTTAGAAGGTGCCTTCTGTTCTCAAAACCCCTGTGTGAAGTGGTGGCTTTTTATTGTTCCCTGTCACGGAGAGGCAAGGTGGCCTCAAGAAGAGCCATCACTTTCAGGAGCAAAGGGATCTTGGAATGACCTCATGCAGGCTCTGCAGCCTCTCGCAGGTGGGCACCCAGTACTGCTTGCATACCCTTGGAGTGGAGAGCTCACTCCCTCCCACCTGCCATGCCTGAGAAGCTCAGCCTGTAGCCAAGCTCTTCCTTCCACCTCTGTCCTGGAGGCCTCCCAGACCCAGAGACCTGCTGATCTCACCTGACTCAGGCCCTGGCCGTGACCTTCCAGCCCCTTCCACACAGGCCACATGCCTCCTGCCGCGGGACTTCTGTCCCTGTCCATTCCTCTGCTTCCATCCCTTTTGTCTGGCTAATCATATTCATGCAGGTCTTGGGCGTGAATGGCACTTCCTCCTGGAAGTCCTCCCTGATTCCTCTGCAGTCACTGGCACTACCTGTTACCCACGTGCTGTTGCCTGGACTCCTTCACAGCTCTTACCCTGACCGGAACTAATGTGCATCAAGTTGCTATTTGTGTAAGTAATGGATTAACCTTCTCGACACACTAGAAACTTTGTGGCAAGCAGAGGCCAAGTCCGTCTCATTCACCTTTGTGTTTCCAGCACCTAACATGGTGCCTGGCTCACAGTGGGTGCTCAAGATGTTATCGTTGAACAGAAGAAGAAAAAAGAGAAGGGCTAACCTCACAGCACCTCGATCCGTTCCAGGCCGAACAGAACCCTCCAAATAGCCCTCCAGGGGCAAGCTGTCTCCCTTTTGCAGGGGAATCTGAGCTTCAGAGAGGGTCAGTGACTTATCCAAGGTCACACAGCTTAAGTCCTGACTCTGGGTTTGGATGTGGCAGCCAGGTCCAGAGTCCGAGCTTGTCACCCTGTGCTGTGTGGCTGCCCACGAGTGAAGAGGCTGCTGCTGGGCCCGGCCAGCTGCCCTGTGCTTGTCTGCATGATGCCACCCTGTCCCATGCCAACCCGACAGCTCTCTTCCAGTCAAGCCCTTGACATGAGTCCAGAAGAGACCCCACGTCCCATCTCCAACACTTCCCACAGTCACCAGGGGCAAGTGAGGGGTGAAGCAATCCTGGACATCCCCATGGAGAGGGGTAAAGGGTCCCAAGTCTGCTTCTGGCCAGCAGGAGTATAATGAGCCGAACGGTGGCTGCCATAGAGATCTGCCCACATCCCGACCCTGGAGCCCACGGCTGTGACCCTATGTGGGAAAAGGGTCTTGGCAGACCTGGTTAAGGATCTCCAGATTCCTGGGGTATCCTAAATTCAAAAATGATGAGTGTCCTTGTACGAGAACGAAGATGAGAGAGGCCCCCAGAGAAGGCTGCGTGAAGACAGAGGCAGAGACGGGAGTGACACAGTCACAAGCCGGGACGCTGCAGCCACCAGAAGAGGGAAGAGGCAAGAAGGATTTCCCGTGTGAGCCCCAGGATGAGCACGGGCCTGCGGACGCTTTGATTCTGGCTTCCAGGACTGTGGGAATGAACAGTTGTTATCTGCCACTGAGTTTGTGGTGCTGTCACGGCAGCTCTAGGAAGCAAGCTTAGCACACTCCTGCTTGGTCTGGGGACTCTCTGGCCCTCTGCACAGCATTTCTCCCCATTCCAGACACTGCCAGTTCTGGGAGGTCCCTGAGGCACTGACATGGCACTCAGGGGCCCTAGGACTCCACTGGAGGGGTCCAGCCTGGGGTGGGGAGGGGCGGGCTCTTCCTGCGGAGGGCCGCCTATCCTCTCTCTACCCACAGGCTGCCCGGACCAGGCCTGCACCCCCTACCTGATCGGACCCCTCACCTCTGCCTCAGCCACCCCTGTCGCATGTGGCTCCGTGCACACCCCACCTCCACACGCTGGCCACCAGCTCTGGTCTGTCAGCAACTCAGAAGCCACCAAACCTTCCAGTTCCCAAAACACCCGAGCACCCTTCCCCCTCACTGGAGTCTCACAACAGCCTGTGAGGAAGACAGGGGCGGGGTTATTGTGTCCATTTTACAGATGAGAAAGGTGAGGCTCAGAGAGGGAAGTGGCTTGCCAAGTCCCCACGGGAACCAGTGAGAAGGGGAGGCTGAAGCCCCCCGAGATCTGAGTCCTGGCACTACGTTGCGTCATTCCTGCACTGAGCTCCAGGCCTCCTGCCGCGGGTACCATGAGCACCACACGTTCCAGCTGGAACACCCGACTGTGTCCTCAGACCAGGTGCACTTGCAGTCTTCCCTAGCTCACGACACGCCTCTGCACAACCCCGCCAGAACCCAGGCCATGTCCCTTGGCGTCTTCTCCCCCTCCTTCCCTGTCCATAGCCAGGCCACACCTGGCAGAGGGAGGTGGAAGAAACAGCCTGGAGGGGACACACGGCAGGGCGTGACCCGTGCAGGGAGCCCTGGGAACCTCACGGTGCTGGGGACAGGTAGAACCGGCAAAATGGGAGACTAGAGACAGGCGGGGCAGCCCCGTAAGGGATCCAGTGCTGTCTGCAGGGCATTGGGGTCACCGAGACCTGGGGGCCCTCTGTCCGCTGGGTTTACCCTGCCCCCAAGGTAAGTGAGGTCTGCCGGGTGTTCCAAAGGCAGAGAAGAGGCAAACAAGAACTTTTAGAAGGAGGAAGAGGGGATTCTTTAGGGATGGGAGGGGATTCTTTAGTTCTATGTGGAGCAACAGGAAGGCAGGGAGTGGGGGCCGTGAGGACAGGGACGCAACGGAACAGAGGTGATCAGTGGCGTGTGCGGCGTCCAAAGAGGCGGGGACTGTTGGCAGGGAGGAGAGGCCAGGGCGGGGGAGGTGGATTCAGCTTGGATGGTGGGCGCACAGCACCGCAAGGGGTCTTACTGGGGGGCTGGTACTCATCGGCCTGGTACCGGGCAGGGATAATCCGCTCCAGGTTCCACGGGATGCTCTGGGCAAAGACAGAGGCGTCCTCCTCGATGTACTCCACGTGGGGCAGCCTCAGGGCCTGTGGAAGCCAGAGAGGTGGGGCTCTGCCCAAGCCCTTGGGCGGGCAGCAGACATAGCCCACCCCGCCCCCACCCATCCCCACATCTCAGCCCCACATCTTAGTCCCATCAGACTCCCTCCTGGGACCCAGATGACAGACGACAGACAGGAGCTGGGGTTTCCTCGCTCGTGGGTCAGGCTGGGAGCCCAGCACACTCAGGTCTCTGCAACAGAGCCCAGCACTGCCTGCCCTGGAGGATTCCCTTCAGGAAGGATTCTGAGCTTGACATCTCAGCTAGGGAGCCAGGCCATGCCAAGGCCCTGGGCAGGCTGGACAAGGATGTCAAATGCCAGCTCAGACTCCAAGCCCGGACGATGACCTCACAGTGTCAGCCGTTCTGTTGCCCAGGTCCATTCCCTCCTTTCTCTGTCCAGAAAGGGAGACTGACTCTGCGGACAGCTGCCCCAGGCTCCCTTGTGGCGACTTCCTGTGGGGCTCAGCCAATGGGGGCCCCCGTGGGAGCTGGGAACAGGGACAGGAGTAGGTCTGCTCTACTCCTCCCTCCCTGCTGAACCCTCCGTGACTCCCTGTGGGCAGCCCCTCCCCCATCCAAATGCTGCCAGTTACCACCAGGCAAAGGGAAAACTATCCCCTTTCCTCACCCTTCAGACCTAGAGGTGCTAACAGCTTCCCACCACAGCAGGGCTCGGAGGCCTCGGTACCCCGGGACTCTCTGACCCACCCACGCCTCAGTGAGTTTCTGTTAAAAACCTCACGATCCCATTCAGCCCTTGAGTGATTGTTCCCACTATTATGCCTGGCTTACAGAGGGGTCTGAGGCTCAGAGGGGCAAAGAAATCTGCCCAGGGTTGAACACATGAGAGGGGCTGGGTGGGACTCGAACCCAGGCTGGTGTGATGCCAAAGTCAGGCTCCCGGGAGCAAATGTCTACCGCCTTCTGCCTCCTCTCCCCTGAGAGGCTGTCGTCTGTCATCTGACACCATGTGGGCACTGTCTTCACCCCTCCCCAGTCTCATGTCAGGCCACCACTGTCAGTCTCTCCTCCTGAACTGTGAGCTCGAGGGAAAGGCCCAAGGCTGCTTCATCTTTGTCTCTGCAGTATACCGTAGGCGCTTGTTAAATGTGTGAACAGACCGATGGAAGGTATTTCCTTGTTGGTCTCCCCTACTAGACTAAGGGTTCCCAAGGGCAGGAACCCTCACAATCCCTGTCAGGGCCCACAGGATTTGGCACACAGTAATTGTTCAGCCACTGGATGCCGAACCGATGAACCCATGGGACAGCAGTGCAGTGGAGCCGGGAGACCCCGCCAGTTGCATGCCGTGTGACTTGGAGCAAGACTTGTCCCACTCTGGACCTCGGCACCTGCGGGAGGCTGAGAAGCACCCCAGCCATGTGGCGAACCACTGTGAAAATGAGAACTGTGTGTCGCATCAAGTTAAAGGACAGGAAGAGGGGGTGGGGCTGGGAGGTGAGGGCAGAGGCAAAACCCAGAAGGCTTTCAGATTTGCACTTGACGCACCAGAGCCCGGGTGAGGAGAGGGGAAGCCAAAAGTCCTTGACCACCCAGTTCCCTTTCTGGCCCTCCACCAAACATGTGACATCCAGAAGGGAGAAGAGCCACCCTGTCCTAGAGAAGGGACCTTGCTCTGGATAGTGTCATCTTCAAAGAAATTTCGGACCCTCGAGCAAAATTTGTTTTGCTTTTGTAAAATGCCTCAGGCTCCGCTGAATGTCCCAGAGCCCTGTTCCTAGGGGTTCCCACAGACCCAAGCACATTAGCACGAGAATGGCTGGCAGGCAGACCCCTGGGTTTGATCCCACCTCTGCCCCTAGCTGTCTGTGTGATCCCTTCTGAACCTCAGTCTCCTCATCTTCCAGAGGACGATGGGCACACCCTGGGAGCATGGCTAGGCTTAAAGGGCATTCTCTACACAGAGCCAGTCAGTAGTCCCTGTGCTTGTACCCAGCGAGTGCTCAGCACACGCTTGCAGTCTCCTGATGTCCAGCAAAGGGCACACCAAGGACAGTCCCCAGCGTGGATGTGGCCACCCCGCCCTATCAAGAGGTGCCCCGCCCAGGGAGGGGGGCTCACCAGGCCCAACAGGTCACTGCTCATCTTCACCAGGAAGCCAGGAAAGAGGTCATGGAACACGTGCAGGACCTTGGTGAGGTAGCCCCGGCGGGCGGCCTGGGCCTGCAGGCGGCGGGCGGTGCGCTCCAGCTGCGAGCGGTGGGTCTCCTCCCTCAGCACCACCACGTAGGTGCCCGGCAGCCTCCAGGCGTCCTGAGCCAAGCAAGGAGGAATGAACGTGATAACGTGAGAAAGACCCAGCAAACCCCAAGCATGCCTAGCTCACCTCTGCTTACAAATTTGAGTAAGAACAAAACAGACCAATAGTGCCACCAACTATAAAGAGAAGGTACCACTGAGGACTGAAAAGCAAACAAAAAACCACATGTGGGCCAACCATCAGTAACAGTCTATATAGCACTTTTGAACTTGGCAGTCAGTCAAAAAAGGGAACCGTGGGTCACACTCAACAGCAGGTTCTCCTCTCCACAGGCCCAACCGAGGCCAAGTCACCCCTGGGGGCCCTGCAAAGAAGCCACCTCCTCCCCCATGCCCCGGCCAGAATAAACCACTTCCTCCCCATTCTAGCACCCCCATGACTCCCCTCCAGAGGCAGTCCAGTGGGGGAAACTCAAGAGATTGGAGCAAGGAAAATGTGGGCCTGAATGCCAACCCCAATGGCTGTGCATCCATGAGCAAGTCACTCAACCTCTCTTGAGTCTCATGCATCTCCTCTGTATTGTAGAGACCATGATACCTACGGCACAGGCCCGCAGGGAAGACCAAGAGAGATGACTGGGTGAAGCTCCCAGCCAGATGTTCCACGGACGAGAGTGAGAAAAGGCAGCACCCCTCAAACAGGAGGAAAGTCAGGGCCACTGTCTTAGTCTCCTGAACTGCTATAAAGGAACATCTAAGGCTGGGTCACTTAGGAAGAAGAGAGGTTTATCGGACTCAGGTTCTGCAGGATGTCTGAAAAGCATGGCACCAACATCTGCTTCTAGTAAGGGCCTCAAGCTGCTTCCACTCTTGGCAGAAGGTGAAGAGGGGCCGATGTGTG
Organism: Carlito syrichta; assembly: GCF_000164805.1. NCBI lineage: Eukaryota > Metazoa > Chordata > Mammalia > Primates > Tarsiidae > Carlito > Carlito syrichta. The sequence continues at coordinate 185,599 of NW_007047452.1, forward strand.
CAGAGATCCCATCATGAAAGCGGAAGCAAGAGGTAGGGAGAGGTGCCAGCTCTCAAAGGAGGTCATAGAGTCAGGACCACGCCAAGCCATCCATGAGGGACCCACCCCCATGACCCAGGCACCTCCCACGTGGCCACACCTCCAACACTGGGGATCAATTTTTTTTTTGAGTTGGGGTCTCTGTCGCCTAGACTGGAGTGCAGTGGCCGCTTCCAGCCACTGCAGCCTCAACCTGCTGTGCTCCGGCAAGCCTTCCGCCTCGGCCTTCCAAGTAGCTGGAACTACAGGTGCGCGCTACCATGCCCAGCTAATTTTTTTTTTTTTTTAATTGTAGAGATGAGGTCTCACCAAGTTGCCCAGGTGGGTCTCGAACCAGGGATCAAATTTCAATGTGAAATTTGGAGGAGTTCAGCAAAGCCAACAACAGCAGCCACTTTTTACAGGAGATTTGCTGTATTAGCTCTCGTCTGCTGCCACTGCTCTCAAGCAGACACACCTGCTCAAGAACCTTCAGTGGCTCCCCACAACCTGATGGATAAAGTCCAAACTCCATGTTTCTCCCCACCTCCACCTCCCTGTCCACCACTAGTTCTGGGAGCCTCGTTCTAATGCACCAGGGGTGCACATTGTCCCTCTGGGCCTCATTTTCTCATGAGTGAAATAAAAGTCTAAAATCCTATTCTGCTTGCCAGAAATATTACTATCATTCTAAATTTGATTTCCACAAAATATCCGCTGAATGAATGAATGAACGAACAAATGAACTTTAGGAGGTTCCTTTTCCAAACTCCCACCGGGGAAGCGATACCCTCAAGTGCTTGGTTCGGGCAGTTGTCCAGCCTCTGTGCACTCACCTCTCAGGATGGGGTGCTCACTACTTCCAGAACAGTTGTTTTGAGGGCAGTGCTGACTTGAAAGGAATGCCCTTCTCATCCAGACCACGACCCCACGACCTGCCTCTAGGAGGTGAACGGCTCCCGGGACCAGCAAGAGCATGCTTTGAGCTGAATAAGGGCCTGCCGCCCTGCCGCCCAGGCTTGCTGGAGCATAAGGGTGGCTGGACAGCTGGGAGCCGCACAACGTTCTCCTCTGCCCCAGGAGCTGTGGTTTGGCGCAAAGAGGGTGCCAGCCCCAGGCCACGCTGCCGCCAGGACCCTAGCTACCTCCTCCAAGTGGCCGGGTCCTGGGCTTGCATCTGAGGTCACTTGTGTGGTCAGCAGGCCTCCTTTCCCTTCGTCTCCCTATCCGCTGCCACCCAATCTTCTCAACAACCTTTCAGGAGGGCTGTCACCTCCGGAAGAACATACATGGAGGCTCAGGGCTAAGTGACTTGCCAAGCACCACGAGGACAGTGAGAGGAGCCTCAGGCCTGGCTCCAAGGGGAACCTCAGCCAAGCCCAGCCCGGGACAGGCCTGGCGGGAGAGAAACAGCGACAGACGCATCCCCAGCCTGAGGGCCAGGTGCTCGGGAGAAACGCGCCCCGCCCACCCTCCGGCCGGGACACCCTGCGCAC
>NW_007047452.1:188515-190029 GCF_000164805.1 Carlito syrichta
GCCTCGTCTGCGGCCCGAGCGCGGCATCCCTCTGAAGGTAGCAGGGACCCCCTCCGGCGGCTGCACCCCGACTTCGCCCGCTAGCCGGGCCTCGAAGATACTGCTTGCTTGTGGTTTCCAGCCCACACCATTTCAAGGGATTTAGTCTACAAAGATTCAGGGTTCAAATCTGCAAAGACGTTATGTAGGCCAGGCACGGTGGCTCACTCCTGTGATCCCAGCACTTTGGGAGGCTGAGGCAGGAGGATCACTTGAGGCCAGGAGTTCGAGACCGACCTACCTGGGCGAGGTAGCAAGACACCCTCCGTCCTCCATCTCTTCTTATTTTTTGTTTATTTGTTTGAGATGGAGTCTCCCTCTGGTGCGAGGCCGGAGTGCAATGGCACGCTCACAGCCACTCCAGCGTGGACCTGCTGGGCTCTGGCGATCCTTCTGTTCCAGCCTTCCAAGTAGCTGTAACTACAGGCATGCACTACCTTGCCCTGCTAATTTTTGATTTATTGTAGAGACAGGGTCTCACCAAGTTGCCCAGGAGGGTCTCGAATCCGCGGGCTCAGGCAATCCACTCGCCTCGGCCTCCCAAAGTGCTGGGATGACAGGCTGAGCCACCGAGCCCTGCCCTCCATCTCCTAAGTAAACAAACAGAAATTCAGAATTCCACAGTATGCACAAGCTCAGTGTTCCGAACGATTTAGTTTGCAAAGAGTCCTCTTTCACACCATGCCCAAGAACTCAATTGGACAAGCCTCCCGTGAACACCCACTGTGTGCCAGGCAGGAGGGTGGGAAGGGGCAAGCCCAGCTACTGGCCTCAGATGGTCTTTGTGGCATGGGAGGCTTGCTCTCTCGGGAAGGGCTATTCTGGGAAGAAACAGGGGAGGCTCTACGATCCCTCCTTGCAGATGCACGGCAGAGTCTGAGTGAGGTGACTTCCTCTGAGGCGAGGTCCTGGAGTCTGGAGTGGGTGCCCTTTTCCACCTTGTTTGCCAAGACCTCACTCCAGAGAGCCGGTGAACAAAGACGATGCAGGCCCACCATGCAGCAAGGTCAGAGCCCCCTCCTTTGTTCGTTGCTCCCCCATGAGTAGCCCACCACCCTGGCGCCAATAGGAGCTCTTTAACTGTTTGCTGACAGGCAACGGGCTCTTCTTCCCATTGCCTGTAACTGGAATTGTGACTGCAGCATGTTCCTGGCAGCTTCCTCGTTGAAGGCCGCCTCCTTCTACAGAAAATAGATGGGGCAAACGCCCAACACTCCCCTTGGACCTTAGACTTCTCACCCACAGGTGTTCCTCATCCCCAGTGTGTCCCCAGGCCGAGAGCAGGGGCTGCTGTCCAGTGTTCCCTGGGTGTGCTTGGAGGGAGGTGGGGGAGGAAGAAAGCACACCGGCACCATGGGCCCTGCGACAGATGGAGCCAGAAGGGCTGTCACTTCTCATCCCACAGCCTCCACTGCACCCTTGAGAGGGGCCTCCCACTACTTGGCAGGGCTTTCGTCTCACGTTGATTGCAAGCT
>NW_007047452.1:190049-203150 GCF_000164805.1 Carlito syrichta
GACTGATGGACTAGGCTCTGGCAATGGTACATAGCTTCCCAACGGGAATACTCTGAAGGTGACCATAGTGATATTCAACAAATGGGTATGTAGCACCTGTTCTAGGATGAGTTCATGAACTTAATTGTCAGACTTTGTATGTAGGTATATATGTACATATATGTGTATATCACTATATATGTCTATATAGTTATATGCATATATGCATATGTTACATGTACACACATATCTAATCACCCCCCCCTCCCCCCCTCCCGCGGTCAGGGTAGACCAGAAGTCCCTCGGGTGCCTCCCCTCCACCCTGAGTGCTTTCTGGATAATCCTTTCCCTCTCCTTCCTTTCTCCCTCAGGGCAGAGGAGACTTCTTCCTGTCCCCGGTTGACTGACCCTCCCTTACCGCCACTGTCTCCTGTTTTCCTCCTGTCTCCACATTCCTCTTCGCTGTTTCTCTCTTTACCCCACAGGCACTCTCAAGTTGGCCCCACTCTGAAAATGCCCTTCCACCACTCTCGCCATCCCTCAAAATGGTTTTCTAGCCCTTGGCTTCCCTCCACAACCTAGGCAAGTAGACAGAACAATTCATGCTCACTAACCACTTTCTCCAGCCTCAGAAACCGGTTGGCAGCCTCTGCTGGTGTGAGTGTAAACAAGGGCAATTTGCAGTATCAACATTTTGAAGGGGCATGCTCTTTTTGAGGAGCAGTGGCTATTATTTTGTGTGTATGTTCGGTTGAAAATTTTACAGAAAATGTGTTTTTAAAATACGAATAGTTAGCCGGGCTCGGTGGCTCAGCCTGTAATACTGCGCCTTGGGAGGCTGAGGTGAGTGGACTGTCTGAGCCCACAGGTTTGAGACCAGTCTGGGAAACTTGGTGAGACCTCATCTCTACAACAAATCAAAAAATTAGCTGGGCGTGGTAGCACACACCTGTAGTTCCAGCTACTTGGAAGGCTGAGGCAGAAGGATTGCCTGAGCCCAGCAGGTCGAGGCTGCGGTGGCCGGGCACGGCCACTGCACTCCAGTCTGGATGACAGAGTGAGACTCCAACTCTAAAATAAAATACGAATAGTTCAAAAGAGTATGCAGTGAAAAATTCATCTTCCTCCCACTCCTGGACCCCCTCCCCTTCCAAGGGAAACCATTGTTGCCCATTGTAGTGGGTTGAATATTGTCTGCCCAGAAGATGTGTCCAATTCCAACTCCTGGCACCTGTGAACGTGACTTTATTTGGAAATGGGGTCTTTGCAGATGTAATTAACCTAAGCTTCTCAAGATGAGAGTAACCTGGGTTTAGAGTGGGTCCTGAATCTGATGACTGGTGAGAGAGAAAGGCAAGGGGGAGTTAAGACACCCTAGAGACCCAGGGAAGAGGGCCATGTAAAGATGAAGACGGAGGTGACGCTGACACAATGCTCGGAATGCCAGGAGCTGCTGGATGCTGGAAAAGCCTGTGATGGTTTCTCCCGTAGAGTATTTGGAGAGAGTGTGACCCTGTCGATCCTTGAGTTCAGATTTCTGGTCTTCAGAACTGCAAGAGAATAAATTTTTGTTGTTTGAAGCCACCAAATTTGTAGTAATTTGTTGTAGCAGGCCTGAGGAATGAATTAAATGAATTATTTGGTATCATCACAGAGATACTTTCATTTCATTTCATTTTATTTTATTTTAGTCATAGTCTCACTCCGTCACCCAGGCTGGAGTGCAGTGGCACGCTCACGGCCACCCCAGCATTGACCTGCTGGGCTCCAGTGATCCTTCCACCTCAGCCTTCCAAGTAGCTTGAACTACAGGCGTGCACCACCACACCGGCTAATTTTTTTATTTATTGGAGAAATGAGGTCTCCCCATGTTGCCCAGGCTGGTCTCGAACCCATGGGCTCAGGCCATCCTTTCGCCTCCGCCTCCTAAAGTGCTGGGATGACAGGCCTGAGCCACCACACCTAGCTTGATATTTTGCTTCCATAAAAAACTTTTTGTTTTTGAGTTGGAGTCTCACTCTGTCACCCAGACTGGAGTGCAGTGGCCGCTCCTGGCCACCGCAGACTCGACATGCTGGGCTCCGCCTATCCTTCCGCCTCAGCCTTCCAAGTAGCTAGAACTACAGGCGCACGCTACCACGCCCAGCTCATTTTGATTTATTGTAGAGATAAGGTCTCACCAAGTTGCCCATGCGGGTCTCGAACCCGCGGGCTCAAGTAATCCACTCACCTCAGTCTCCCAAAGGCGCGGGATTACAGGCTGAGCCACCGAGCCCGGCTCATAAAAAACATTTTTAAATGGGCTTTTCAACGCATCTTATGATTTATTTTAACTTCTATTTATATTGGTGCGGTGGGGAGGGGATGCCTTAATCTTTTTAGATGCTGGGGCTCTAACATCCCGTCCTAACCTTGGGATAAAGACTAGTACAACTACTGGTACATCTCCCTTATTTTTCTGGTTGCAGAGTATTTCATTCTATGTATGTTTCACAATGTTTTTAATCAATTTCCTGTTGATCAGTGTGTAGGCTGTTTTCCGTCTTTTGCTGTTACAATCCAAATTGCAATGACTGTCCTTAGCTCTTCCTCTACCCCCTACATACATGAGTATATCTGTTTCATAAATCCCTAGAAGTGGGGTTTCAAGATAAAGGCACAGGGAGGCTTTATACTGATACTGTCTCAGCAACAAAGCTCGAAGAACCCGTCAGAATAGCTGGGTCCTGTCTCCATCACATACACACCCCAAATCTCAGGTCCTTAACATGACAAAGGTCTATTTCTCTCTCACACCACACATCCATCGAGGGCTTTGCTTTCCAACAGTACTGACCTCACCCCAGAACCAGACTCAGAAAGCAACTGCCATTTGAAACACTGTTGGACACTGAGGCGGAAGGAAAGCAAAAGTCATGGATCACGTGAAACTCCCACCCAGATGCAGCCACACCACCTCCTCTCACTCTTCCTCTCCAAAGCAAGACACGCGGCTGCATCAAAGTCCACAGGTGGGAACCTGCAACCACACCAAGTGCCCAGGCGGGAAAAAGGAACATGTGTGAACACCACTAGCAACCACCACTCACAGCCACATTCAGGCTAGCACAGAGAGTTGTCAAACATTTTGGTCTTTCCTTATGTTATACAATTATCGGTATTTGTCTTTGAACTGTCTCTTCATTTTTTGTTTGGCTGTGGGTCTTTCGTCTGATGACTTGCAATCACTTTTTATAAATAGTACCACAACTAGTACGTTGCAGAACTATATTCTAGTTTGTTGATTGAGTTTTGACTTTATGGTATTTTTTTTCTCCATAGAAAATTTTAATTTTTATGGAGTCAGATGTATCTGTTTTTGATGTCTTATGGATTTTGTGCTGTTCTTAGAAAGGCTCACTCCCTTATCAAGATCATATACAAATTCTTTCTTTTTTTTTTTCAGTTGAAGTCTCACTCTTGTTGCCCAGGCTGGAGTGCAGTGGCACGCTCATGGCCACCGCAGCTTCGACCTGCTGGGCTTAGGTGATCCTTCTGCCTCAGCCTTCCAAGGTGTTGCAACTATAGATGCATGCCACCACATCTGACTAGTGTGTGTGTGTGTGTGTGTGTGTGTGTGTGTGTGTGAGAGAGAGAGAGAGACAGAGACAGACAGAGAGAGAGAGAGAGAGAGAGATTTATTGTAGAGATAAGGTCTCACCAAGTTGCCCGGGCTGGTTTCAAACCCCCGGGTTCAGGCAATCCTCTCACCTTGGCCTCCCAAAATGCTGGGCTTATAGGCTGAGCCACCATGCCCAGCCTTAAACTTTTTTAAACATCTTGGCTTCAGCTGGTACTTATTTTTTCACAAGGAGTGAGGTTATTTTTTCCAGATGACTAGTCTATTGCTTTAATACCATTTAATCAATAACCTGTCTTTTCTCCCCTGATTAGAAGTGACGTCTTGGTAACTAAATTCCCTTGTGGCTTTGTGTCTATTTCTGGCTGCCTGTTTCGCTCCTTTAGTATCTCTGGTCAGTACTAAACTGTGAAAATGGGTATACATGCTGGCCTAGCGATTTTATTTCTTAAGAATTTATCCCAAGGAAACAGACAAGTGGACAAAGAGATCCTAATGGCATAAAATGATCCCTGTGCAACATTGAGAGCGACTACAGTGTATAGAGGCCCTAACATGATCCAGTGGGACCCCAGCAGTGTTCACCCACCACCCAAGGACAAGGCCTGGACTAGACCTAAGGCTCAGGATAGGCAAGGGACCCAGGACAGGAGCATCCTCATTCGTAAGGAATTCTGCTGGATAATGGGTATACTCAGCTCTTATGGCAGCCTTTGGCTCAGTAAGAACCGTCTAGGGTATTCAAAGCCCCAGCGTGGGGCTGGATGGGAAGTTCACATCTGATCTTGCTGCTGGGAGCCACTGGCGGTGGGGTAGAGGGTTGGCTGCTCAGTGCCCCCATGGGCTGCATGTCTCCTGCCTCTTAGGGTGGTGTGGCTCTGGGCTGTGAGTACAACATGTTGATTCACTTAGCTTTTCTCTCCATCCAGCATTACTGTTTCCTGGGATGAAGCTCTCACTTTGATCTGCCATATACTTCTGTCTGCTCTCACAAATACTTCTGATGGTTCAGTAATCCAAATATCCATCAATGGAGGGGCAGATTTTAGTCTCTTCATACAGTGGGATACTTTGCAGCTGTTAAAAAGAGTGAAATAGATGTTTTTACATTGATATGGAAAGATGTCCAACATCCGTTACTTTTTTTTTTTTTTTTTTGAGTTGTAGTCTCACTCCATCACCCCAGGTTGGATTGCAGTGGCACACTCACTCACGGTCACCCCAGCATCGACCTTTTGGGCTCCAGCAATCCTTCTGCCTCAGCCTTCCAAGTAGCCAGAACTCCAGGCATGTGTCACCACACCCAGCTAGTTTTATTATTGTAGAGATGCCCAGGCTGGTCTCGAACTCGCAGGCTCAGGCAATCCACTCACCTCAGCCTCCCAAGGTGCTGGGATGACAGGCTGAGCCACCGAGCCCAGCCATCAACTACTTTTAAACTGCATGTTATGATTCCATTCAATAAAGTAGTTACATAGATAAAACAAAACCTAAGGTCTAGACCTCAAACGGAATCATAGGGGAGCCCTGTGTCTGCCTTCAACAGTGCTATCGTGTTTGGAGTTATAAAATAAACACATCGCCTCTCCTGCAGCCATTTAGAACTCCTCAAAGTGGATTTGCTCCGTGGGGCATGCTGAGTTGGGACCGTCACCTCTGTTCACAGATGAGGAAATCGAGGGCCAGAGAGGGGTGGCACCTTGTGGACATCACACAGCCGTGAGTCCAAGTGGACCTAGACTCCCTTTCCGGCTGTTTCCAGGGATCCCTGGGAGTAGAGGGTGGGGTGGGAGAGTAGGGGCTGGAGCCCAGGACTCTCCCTCCAGCTAATGGTGCTCCAGGGGGGTGGTGGGTGATGGGAAGGTATGTCAGGGAAGGTGGAGCTGCAGCTCTGCTTGAGTGCATTTTCTCCCGAGTGCAGGAGGGGCTGCATCAAAAGTGACAGCTAGAAGCGGCTGCCTGCAAATCTGTCAGGTCATGTGTCTGTCTCCCATATGGGGCCGTGAACTTGGTATAAGCAGGGAGCCTGTCTGAGTCACCTTGGTGTCCCCAGCACCAGGCCAGAACCTGACATATATATTTAATGACTGACTTGGTTAATTACTGACACCTACTATGCGCCAGGTACTGTCTCGGATGCTGGGTATCTCCATGAGCAAGATAGAATCGCCACCCTGAGTAGCCCTCACTCCAGTGGAGTGGAACAAGCGACACATAAGTCAGACACGCAGTATGTGAGACGGAGATGAGGGCCATGGGGTTAGGGTTAGAGGGGGAGGAACGGGAGAGCCACACTTTAAAACAGGACAGCATGGGAAGACTAGGGGAAAAGGGCTGAGGGAGTAGACCGTGAGCGAGCCGTGGACATGGCAGAGAAGAGCTGCCCCACACAAGGAACGAGCCAGAGACGGAGGGAGCTGGCAAGGAAGGGCCAGGCAGGAGCCCAGCAGGGGACAGAACTGGGGGAGTAGGAGCCCAGCTGGGGGGACCAGACCTAGGGGAGCAGGAACCTAGCGGGGGGAGGGCAGAGTGGGGGGAGCTGGTCGCTCATTCTGTGGACTCTGGCTTTTCTCTGGGAAGGTGGGGAGTCAAGGGCTTGTTTTCAGCAGAGGAGTGTCTGATCTGATCCACATTTTTACAGGCTTGCTGGGACGACTATTTAGAAAACGGACCACAGCAGACCAGGGTAGAAGCAGAGAAGTCTCCAGGGAGGCTGAACCCCACTGGTAGGGGCTGGGACCAGGGGCCGCAAAGAGTGTGGAGAATAGACGTGACTAAGCATGTGGGCCTGCAGGACTGGGAGGATGGAGTTGTCACTTACGGAGCTGGGGACGACCAGGGGAGAAGTTCAGTGGGGAACGGAGGCATTCTGCGTGCATGGGGTTGAGTCTCTCACCATCCCACTCAGGAGAGACACAGGGCTGGGAGGTCTCAGCACGTTGATATTAAGACAGAGACTCACGGAGATCACCCGGGGGCGTGTCCAGGAGGGGGAAGTGACCAACGGGGTCACATGCCGCCCACGGGGCAAGTAAGGTGAGGCCAGAAAATCAATCAGATGATGGGGCCCGATGCTCAGATTTAGCAACACTGAAATCAACAGGGTGGCCTGACGGAGAGCACAGAAGGCAACCAGGGGTGCAGACACCTCTTTCAAGGAGTTTCCCTAACAAGAGAGGAGGCAAATGGGCTGTGGTCGGAGGGCTGATGGGAATGGCGTAAGAGAAGGAAAAGAGAAGGGATGGTTGGGAGGCAGAGAAGGGAGCAGAGAGGCAGGCAGTGGGTGGACTGGATGGACTCAGTTACCAACACCGACTATGCGCTGGGTACTGCCATGAACAGGATAGGATCTTGTTCTATCTGGGGGTGGGACCCAGTGAACACTCCCTCTTCGCTGTGTCTATTTTTCCATTGAAATAGGAAGCTGTAAGGAGGGGAGGGGGAGACGGTTTGGGGGGTTTCAGGAGGAAGAAGAAGGCATGGCACAGTCGTCAGGGGCCAAGGCAGCTGTGCACAGTGTTGGGTGCGGGCTCCAGGTAAGTCATACGATCTGTTCCTGACTTCCCTTCCTCGTCTGTGAAGTGGCAGTCGTGACCGAATGCCATAAGAGTTGTAGGACGCTGACCAGAGTGGATGCTCATGACACACTTAGAATACTGCCTGCAAAGTAGAACTGTTGTGTAAGTTTTTATTCAGTTTAAAAATAAAATAATTAAGTCGGGCAGAGTGATGGAGCCGGGAGAGGAGTGGGTTTGGAGGACGGCCTCCAGGGCTTGCCAAGGTTTGTGGTTGACAATGATCAAGTAAGACCAGAAAGAAAGCGTGTGTTTCCCTCTGGCTGTGTTCAGCTGCCCGGTGGGCGGTTGGGTTGGAGCAGGGTTGGGTTTTGCCCTGTGAGTACAATAAACAGCAGGGCCAGGGAGCTGAGGGTGTGGGCGAGGATGGGCAGAAGTCTGGTCCAGGAAGTCTAAGCCAAGTTGAGGTGAGACTGGCCAGGTGAGTGAGGGACGGAGGGGAACAGCTGGTGTGCATGAAGAGGGTGGGGGTGGGAGGCAGCTGGAGAAAGGGGAGGTGGTGATCAGAAAGGGGGTGTTTGCCCCTGGGGGCCTGGAGGAGGCAGAGTGACCACAGCGGCAAGGTCAAGCGCATACAGGCGGGAGCTGGTGGCCGAGGGAGGTAGAGGTCTCTGGGGGCGGAGAGACAGAGGCCAAGGCATGAGGAGGGCTCTCCTTGAACATGCTGGAATCCCCCCAGTAGGAGAAAGTGACCATGAGCTGGGAGCTAAGTCTTCCATCCATAAGGGGTGTGGTGGCTGGGTGCAATCTGGTGACAGGAACTTCCGTACTGAGTACCGTTCTGAGTCAATGTGTCCTTGGGCGCCTTGGTCCTTGTGCAGACACCACGGCATGTAATTCCACAGCCTCCATGGTACAGCCTGCTACACGCCTAGCAGGATGGGGTACCTGTCGCTCGTAGGCCACAAACCCGTGCAGCACTGAGTACTGTGCTGGATACTGTAGGGAACTGTCACACGACGGTAAGCATTTCTGTATCAGAACATAGAAAAGGCCCATGGGTTCATGCTGTGAGACCAAAAGTTCTTTTGACAAACAAAACAAAACATGTCAGCAGGGCCTGTGGTGGGTCCATGTGTGCACCATGGGTTCATGACAGGATCAAGTGTGCTTTCCTCGTCAAGCAGCAGAAAATTGTGGAAAGGCACAAGCACAGTGTCAGAAAGCAAAAGAAATAAATGAAGCTTTTTTTTTTCAATAAAAAAATTTTTTTTTTTTTTATTTTAACAAATTTATTTCAAACATCACAAGAATAAAAGGTACCTATCACCAAACCCCAGACAATGTCAATATGCACTGCATAAAAAAAATTTTTAAACTTGTTCTGGGAAAAAAAAAAAAAAGCCCCACTGAAAATAGAGTCCAGGCTCAGTGGCTCAGCCGGTCATCCCAGCACTTTGGGAGGCTGAGGCCAGTGGATTGCCTGAGCCCGCGGATTCGAGACCCGCATGGGCAACTTGGTGAGACCTCCTCTCTATGATAAAAATAAAAATAATAATAAATCAGCCAGGCGTGGTAGCACGTGCCTATAGTTCTGGTTACTGGAAAGGCTGAGGTGGAAGGATCGCCAGAGCCCAGCAGGTCAACACTGGGGTGGCCATGAGCGTGCTACTGCACTCCAGCCTGGGCGATGGAGTGAGACTTCAACTCAAAAAAATAAAAAATACAGTATACGAGATAAAAAATGGACTGGGCTAGATACTTAGCAGATACCAAGCATGCTGGCCTGGAAGTGGCTCTGGGCGTCAGTGAGTGGACGGGGGTGAAGGTGAAAGCCCAGGACATGACAAATGGACTGCAGACTTTATGAACGCTGGACACCGAGACTACATGAAGTTTTTTTTTTTTTTACATAATTGTCCTACAATGTAATGATGGCTCTGATGTCACCAGGCTAGGTGATGGGAATTTTTCAGCTTGATTAAAAGCTTCTAAGGCCTCTGTCTTGTATGCAGTCAGACGCTGAACGAACCATCACCGTGTGGTGCAAAACTGGACTTACAGGGATGGAGGGACAATGAACAAAGAAGGAGGCATTGAGAACAGGGAGGACCAGCCCGCCTCAGAAGCGCCTGTCACCTAGGGGGACCTACCCATCTCAGGAGGAACTCCCCACCTCTGGAAGACCTCACCACCTCAAGGCGACTTTGCCACCTCAAGACAACTTCCCCACCCAGTAGGACCTCCTCAGCCCAGGATGGCCTTTCCACCTAGTAGGACCTCCCCACCTCAGGCCCAGGTAAAGGACTGTAGAAGTAGAATGCAAGGTCTAGGGGCAGGGGCATTTTAGTTAGAGCAGGACAGAGCAGGAAATGTGGCAGCGGTGTTGAAACCAGGCTGCTGCTGGTGTTGCACCAGGATTTCTTGACACCGTGAAGGGTTTCAGGAAAGAAGCAAGCAAGGAGCTGTGGAGAGTGGGACAGGCCAAGAGTCCAGGCCTCTCCCAGGAAGCTCTGGCTGCTGGGGAGCGTGGCCATGCCCAGCTGGGCCAGCAGAGGGAGCCCAGTGCCCGTCGGGAGAACCCACGGCCTGCTCTCTCTGCCCCTGTACTGAATCAGTCACGCACACAGGGAGGCAGGGAAAAGCAAAGATGTCTGTGAGGAGAGGCAGGAAGAGGCAAGTCACGCAAAAGGGACTGGCCAGGTGCTGCAGGAGCCCCGTCAGAAAGGCGCTGGATCTGGGCAGGCTTCCTGGAGGAGACAGTTTGGGATGTATGGTCCAGTCGTCATGGTGGCCCAGCTGAGGACTCTGGGACCAGAGGCTGGTTCTTATCACCTCTTGAGGTGAAGCAAGACATGTCCCCTTTCTGAGGGTCGGGGTCGGGGCTACCAGGGAGTCTTTTTTTTTTTTTTTTTAAGATCCTGGGTCTTTTAATAACCGGCAATTGAGAGTGGACTATTGTCCAAAAAACTCTCAGCCCCGAGTAAAGCAGGCAGAGGGCTTTTATAGGCAGAAGCCATAGCTTACATTTTAAGGGGGTCAGAGTCAGGGATGGAATAGTTTGCAGCTACATGTTGACTCAGTTTGGTCGTTTACCAGCTGCTGTTTGCTTGCTGCTGCTGCTGCTGCTTGTTTGACAGGATGTAGGGGGTAGGGGATTTCCAAGAAAAGGGGAGAACTGACAGCTTAGAGGCCTAAGGACGGTCGTGGTTACATGCGGGGGGGAGGCTGCTTTTGGGTGCTGCATCCGGGCAGCAGGCATGTAACTAAAATGGAAGTTTGAGCAGAAGGGGATCGTGACTGGAGCACCCACCTCAGCCATGTTTCTCCCCCAGCCCTGAGAACTGCCCAAGCCCACCACGATCCTTGAGCCTCCACTGCCACCCACCTCCACGCTCTTCCCAGGAAGCCCCGCGCCTGCCGCCTCATGGAGAAAATGGAAGGATTGGGGTCTTCCTGGCACCCAACTCGGGCACCACTCCCTCACCCGGGCACCTCCTCCCTCTCTCCTCCCTCCTCGATGGCCCCATCCTTTTCCTAGCCCCCACCAGGAACTGTTCTCTGACGTCTGTCTTGGTCTCTGTCTCTTGTACATACCAGGCTCACTCTGCCCTTTTCCTGTCAGCTTCTGAGCACACTCAGATCCCTTCCACCCTAAAAAAAAAGAAACCCCAAAAGCTCCCTTAATCACCTTCCACGTTATAAATGTCGGGTTACAGCCGTGAGCAAGATGGACACAATCCTTTCCTCACGTAGTCCCACGCTAGTAGAGTGGCACGAGTGATGTGTCATCAGTCAAATGCTCAGTGTGGGCCAGGCTCGGTGGCTCAGCCTGTAATCCCAGCGCTTTGGGAGGCCAAGGTGAGAGGATTGCCTGAGCCCGCGGGTTCGCGACCTGCCTGGGCAACTTGGCGAGACCTCATCTCTACAATAAGCCAAAAAATTAGCCGGGTGTGGTAGCATGCGCCTATAGTTCCAGCTACTTGGAAGACTGAGGTGGAAGGATCACCGGAGCCCAGCAGGTCGAGGCTGCGGTGGCCGGGAGCGGCCACTGCACTCCAGTCTGAGACTCCAACTCAAAACAACAACAACAACAAAAACAAATGCTCAGTATGCTAGTCAGTGATAAGAGTGCCAGAAGGTCCGACATGGTGGTGAGCACCTGTACTCCCAGTTACAGTGGAGGCTGGGGCAGGAGGTGGCTTGAAGCCAGGAGTTCGAGGTTGCAGTGAGCTGATTGTGTCACTGCACCCCAGCCTGGTCAGCAGAGCAAGACCCTGTCTCTAAACAAACAAATAAGCAAATGCCCCAGAAAATGATAAGGAAAGGAGAATAAAATGCATCCCGAGGAAGGAGGGGGGAGAGCCCACGTGTAAACAGGGCGACCCAAGAGGGCTCAGCTCCTACAGCCATTCCGATGGCCCATCCCATGTCCACCCCTGCCCACCCCTGCGTTGTGCTTGGCCACAGCCAGTCCTGCTGAGCGTCTCCAAGTGTGGGCCGTGGACCACCTGCATCAGAACCGTGGATGAGGTCATTGCTTCTGCGCATGAGAACGGCAGAAGGCGACTGGCCGGGACTCTGGGAACTGGGCCCAGGAATCTACATTTCATAGGCCCACCGGGAGATCCCAAGGCAGCCAAAGTGTGGAAACCACAGACTTGCTCCCTGAACATGTAGCACTGCCTTGAGTGGCCCCGGTCACCCAGCTCACTCTGCAGCCACCATGTGGATCTGTGCCTTGGTGCATGCTGCTCCCTCCTCCTGGAATACCTTTCCCAGAGTTATTTGCCTGATAATGTGTACATCCTTCAAGACACACCTCAAGGGTCACCTCTTCCAGGCAGCCCTTCCAGAACTTTCCCATGTGCTCCCTGTCTGTCTCCCCTTTGCCCAGGGATGCTGACATTTCTGTCTGACCATCTCTCCCCTGGGACCAGAAGCTCCTACAGCTGGGGCCCCCTTTAGTCCAATTGGTGACGTCTGGAGAGAGGGGTTTTAAGCCCACCTGCCATTTAGGGGAATCCTCTGATGGGCGTGGTGGGGTCCAGCCTGGAAGCAGAGGCCAGCGAGGGGCCCATGTGATGGTGAACCCAGGCCCGAGGGGCCGTGACAGTGGCTGTTGTGTGGAGGGAAGGAATAGAGAGCAGACCTTGTGGAAGCAGAAAGACAGGCCTTGGCTGCAGACGGGATACCATCCCAGAGGAACAGGAGTTCTAGTCCCAGCTCTGCTACAAATCCACAGTGTGCTCTGTGCATGCTCACACCTGTAATCCTAGCACTTGGAGAGGTCAAGGTGAGTGGATTGCTTGAGCCCAGGAGTTCAAGACCAGTCTGACAACTCAGTGAGACTTTGTCTCTATAATAAATCAAAAAATCAGCTGTGCGAGATGGTACATGCCTGTGGTCCCAGCTACTTGGGAGGCTGAGCCCAGGAAGTCGAGGCTGTGATGAGCCGTGATGGTGCAACTGTACTCTTGCCTGGGTGAAAGAGTGAGACTCTGGCTTTTAAATCAAATCAAATCAAATCAAATCAAATTAAAATTTCCCTGGTGTGACCCTGGGCAACAACTTGCTCCTCTCTGAGCCTAAATTTCCCCATCAGCGACATGATGACAATAACCCCAACCTCCCCGAGGAGATAGAGGACAGATTTGAACATGCTTTGTGTTTCACAGCACCAAGAAGATGGGATTGTCATGTTAGACAAGCATGGAGAGAGAGGAAGGACAGGGTCCGTAAAGGGTCATAAACACCCAACTGTGTCGCCCAGACTGGTGATTTGGAGCCAGAAGACCCCAGGGCACACACCAACTTGCATCAAGGGTGAAAGAATCCCCAGCATTCAGGGCAAGCCGGGTGGGGACCAGGAGGAATGTGCAATCAGGGGCGAGCCCTCACCCCCAGGCCTAAATATTTCCATCACCTCCTGATGAGGTGTTAATGGTGCAGAGAAGTCAGCCATCTGCGGACACACACCCCCCCCCC
>NW_007047452.1:203170-208879 GCF_000164805.1 Carlito syrichta
TTCACCCTGTAATCCCCAGCACTTTGGGAGGCCGAGGTGAGTGGATTGCCTGAGCCCCGCGGGTTTCGAGATTCACCTGGGCAACTTGACAAGACCTCATTTCTACAACAAATCAAAAATTAGCCGGGCGTGGTAGCACACGAGGGCTGAGGTAGAAGGATCTCTGGAGCCCAGCAGGTCAAGGCTGCAGTGGCCAGGAGCGGTCATTGCCCCAACCCCCCCACCCGGTCCAGGAGCAGAGCCCTGAAACTCAGCACAGCAGTCACCCCTGAGGCCCGTGAGGTCCCCAGGGCCTGGAGCCAGCCTTGTGGGCAGGCAGGCCTGTTGCCGCAGTAGGAGTGAGGCGTGGAGGCCAGGAAGGTCCCATAGGCATAAGAGACAGGATCCAGGTCCAGCACCCCAGGTGGGGAAGGTGGAAGGTGCTTCCTGGGAGGAAGGCTGTGGCTGGTACCCTGTCATTTAGATGAGGATCCCCAGGTCGCACTGACGACTTGAGCTTCACGACTGGGGTGGGGGTGAGGGGTGAAGGACGCAGAGGAGAAGAGGAGGGAGGCAAGAACGAGATTAGCAAGCTGGAGTCACCATGGGACCTCTAGCTGTTCCAAATTGTTCCATCCCATTCTAGAAGAAAAGGTTGGGGGGCGGGCATCCCAGCTAACTGATGGGAACCAAGAGCCATCTCTGGTGCAGGGTGGCAGGGTGGGTAAAAACCCTGTTCGTGGTGACCAGGCTCTTGGTGCCGTGAACAAAGAATTGGTTGAGAAACACATAAGGAGAGCTAAAGCCGAGAGTCGTTTATTTAGTGGAAGGACGGAAGAAGCACACTCCGAAGAGAGGATGGCATGGGCCCGAGCTGAAGCAGCTCAAGAGCAGCGAGTTAAACAGAGCCAAGACCTTTTTTTTTTTGAGTCAGAGTCTCACTCTGTCGCCCACGCTGGAGTGCAGTGGCACACTCACAGCCCCCCGCAGTCTCTACCTGCTGGGCTCAGGCAATCCTTCTGCCTCAGCCTTCCGAGTAGCCGGAACTACAGGCACATGCTACCACATCCAGCTAATTTTTGATTTATTGTGGAGACGAGGTCTCACCATGTTGCCCAGGCTGGTCTCGAACCCGTGGGCTCAGGCAGTCCTCTCACGTTGGTCTCCCAAAGTGCTGGGATTATAGGCTTGAGCCACTGAGGCCGGCCAAAACCGGGACCTTATATGTCCTTTAATTTTGCAAAGTTTGCAAAAAGAAGCCATTGGATAGACGTTTCTGGAGTTAAATGTATTTTCTGGGTAGGGGGTAACACTTCAGGTTATTATGCATGTCTCTGCCCGCCGACCCGTCATTTTAATTGTCCGTATGAGATGCAGTTCGTATGCGTTAGCTTTAACCAGCTCTTTTGCATGGATTCGGTTACAGACGGTTCAATGAAGTCTCTGCGGCACTTGTGCCACTCCTGGAGTGTAAGTTTTATCACCTTCCTGTTTTGTCCCAGGAAGGGATGTCATTTATGTGGTCCTGGGAGGTTGAGTGTGCATTTCAGTTAATGGCTTCTCTTTTGCTTATTTCTGTCTTGGAAGGTTGATTAACATTACAGGTCAAAGCCGGGCTCGGTGGCTCAGCCTGTAATCCCGCGCCTTTGGGAGGCTGAGGTGAGTGGATTGCCTGAGCCCGTGGGTTCGAGACCCACCTGGGTAGCGAGACCTCATCTCTACAATAAGTAAAAAAATCAACCAGGCGTGGTAGCGCGCGCCTGTAGTTCCAGCTACTTAGAAGGCTGAGGCGAAGGATCGCCGGAGCCCAGCAGGTCGAGGCTGCGGTGGCCAGGAGTGGCCACTGCACTCCGGTCTGGGTGACAGAGTGAGACTCCGACTCAAAAAAAAAAAACATTGCAGGTAGGGATTGGCAGCAGTGGGAGCCTGCCAGAGGAGGTGGGGGGCACACCTCATCAACAAGGGTACCTGCCTAATAAGCATCTTTTGCCCTAACCCTGAATTGTACCCCATATCTTTAAAATAAAATCTTTTTTAAAAAAATTACAGGTCTATGGCATCTCTCCTTTTCCTGTGGCTTCTTATCTGTTGAGGCTCGCCTTCCAGTCCCCATCCTATCTCCTGCCTCATTTTCCCCTTGAGAGACATGGTCCCCGTGTTGAGGGGTGGGAGTCATTCTTCTGAAGCCGCTTCCGGCTGAACGGGGGCGTTGACCCTGCCTGCTTGGGGATCACTGAACTTTCACCTGTCTGATTCAGAGGAGACGTGGTGGCAGCTTCCGAGTCTGGAAGGGGACGGGAGCCTTGCTGCAGCACCATTTGCAATTGCACTGCCTCTATGCGAGAAGAAACAAACCTGATGAGTAAGTTTAGCAAGCATGGGCCAAATACACGTCGCCGTCATAAAGACCTTAACAAAGGTATAAAGGAAACAAGTCAAGGACATATTTATTCGAATAAGGAATGGAAGATTTGACCAAACAGAGATCCCTCAGCCCCATGCTCTGTCATGTTATTGAACAGGCGAATGTTTTGTTTAACTTTTTCTAAATTTTCTTTTGCTGTTCCAGAAGTGTTCATGTAAGAGCAGCACGTTTCATCAAGCATCACACAGGTCCCTCTGGCTTCTTTTTCGCTTGTAACATCCCCTCTCCTGACAGCCTCAGGCTTCCATCTGCTACCTTGGAGCCACAACGTCTGCCTGCCTCGCTCGGAGGTTGGAATCACGCCTGTTTGGAGGGCACCTTTGTAGGCCCAGGCCAGCCTCCCAGGGTGTTTGAACCCAGATTCCTCACTGGAGGAGATGCTGCTCTGATGGCCCAGTCACCCTGCACCCCAGAAAAGAATATCACTGCCCTTAAGGGATCCTCGTCTTTCTTGCTGGTCTTCTCTGACCCTGTTTCTCCTGCACACCAGTGTTGGGTCTGACTCAGCTCTGACAGCCCCTGCCGCGGGGGTGAGGAGCGGGTGAGCTGACATGAATGCGTCGCTGGCCTCAGAAACTCTGCCACGGGAGACAGCGCCGGCTGCTGCTGCATGGCAGCCTGTGTCCCCGAAGCCCCGCGGTGGCGGCCGTGGGGGTGTTTGCTGAGGAGAGAATCCCCTAGCGTGTTTTTTAATGTTTCTTTCCTGCGCTTTCCCCAGGGTCACTTTCACAGAGATCACCTGCCTGTGTTGAGGGAGGAGATGGCAACGTTCTGCTTCCTTCTGTAAAGCTGTGTTTACAGCCAATACAGGTGTGGTGTCAGCCCCACCTGGAGACCCCACCGCTGTCCCCCGCTCCCTGGGGCCCCAGGCCCAGGTCCCAGTGAGGCGGGGCCGCCTGCCCCTTCCCTCTGGTCATGGCCCAGTGCTGCTGAGAGCTCGCTTGGCAAGTCGGCCAGAGAAGGTCTGAAGGCCTAATTTCAGGTGAGGACGGATGTGTCCTTGTGGGTGCTGAGGGCCTCAGGTTGTCATCTGCTTGCCTGGGGCCATGATATCTGCCCTGCCTCCCTTGTGAGATTGGAATCACACCTGTGTGGAGGGAACCTTTGGCAGTCAAGCCCAGCCTCCCACTGGGGTTTGAATCTGCTCTCCAGGATGTCCACAGGTAGTCATGGAGATGCTTCCAAGTCAGTTATCAGATGGGAGTGAACTGCTTCCTGGGGACCCAATATTTTGTTTGTTTAAACAAAATAATAGAAGGATCTCCTGAGCCCAGAAGGTCGAGGCTGCAGTGAGCCGTGATCATGCCACTGCACTCCAGCCTGGGCAACAGAGTGAGACCCTGACACACACGCACACATACACGCGCACAAATAAAATTAGCATCATTGTTTATTTTGTGAATGTAAAAAGTTATTTGTTTGATTACTAGTTACATGATTATTGGAAAAGCTTCACAAAATAAAAAATATGGAGGAGAATCCTACTACCCAGAGACAATCACTTCCATTTTCTTCTATTCAAATTTGCACATACAGGTATATGTAGTGTTACATTCTGTGTCTGTTGGGAGTGCATCCATCCGCAAGTACAGTCATTTAAGCAAACAGGGGCCCCTTCTTTTCACATAGCTAGAGTCCCTGTGGTTGCTGGCCAACAACAGGAGGTCTAGCACCTCTGTGAGTCTCTCAGAATTTCCCTCATGGTTGCAAGGCAGCTGCTGCAGCTCCAGCCACTGTATCTGTTTTCAAGGCCAGCAAAGGCAGTTGCATTTGCATTTTATTTATTTGTTTATTCATTTATTTATTTTGAGTTGGAGTCTCATTCCATTGCCCAGCCACCCTAGTGTTGACCTGCTGGGCTCCAGCGATCCTTCCAAGTAGCTGGAACTACAGGCACGTGCTACTATGGCCAGCTAATTTTTTGATTTATTGTAGAGATGAGATCTCCCCATGTTGCCCAGGCTGGTCTCGAACCCTCAAGTTCAGGCAATCCTCTCACCTCGGCTTCCCAAAGTGCTGGGATGACAGGCCTGAGCCACTGAGCCTGGCCCTACTTCTGCATTTTTATCAGAAAAGCAAAAACTTCAGAAGTGATCCACGTAGATGTCTCTTTAGTTCTCCTTGGCCAGAGCTCAGTCTTGTGGGCATCTCTGACAGCAGAACACGGGATCGTCATGATCGACTTTGGATGGATGGACCGAAAGCGGGCATGTGGTCCTCCCAAACAGAATCAGGGAAGGAGGGAATTTATAGTGTCTTCTGGAGCATGCGTGCTGTGCTGTAACCTGCCCTCTTTCTCTTACCTGTGTATTATGGACATCTTTCCCTGTCAAGAAATAGAGACGCAGTCATTCATGTAGCAACGATTTATTGAGCACGTGCCTGGTTCCAGGACCTCGATGAACAGAGCAATGAACAGAATGGAGTCCTTGCCTTCCCTGAGCTTAGTGTCCAATGAGGGGTACAGAAAAGCATCAAAGAAATTAAATAAAATAAATGTGAGAGAGGTGCATGGGGCTGTGAGAGCGGGGACTGGGGTGTGATTCTGCCAGGATTCAGCCGTTTTGAACGGCTGTATGCCGGCCTCCCTTGGATGCCTGTGGCATAATTTTCTAGCCAATCTCCTATTGCTGAACATTGAGATTCCTTTCACATTCCATCTACCACCATAAATGCCGCAATAAACACCCTTCTGTAAGTACAGTTTGGCACACTAGCCTGATTTATTTTTCATAGGGTAAATTCCTAGGATAAAACCGGGCTGCGTGCCTCGAGCCTGTAATCCCAGCTACTAGGGAGGCGGGAGGATCGCCTGAGGCCAGAAGTTCTAGCCCAGCCAGGGCAACATAGCGAGACCCTATCTCAAAAAAAAAAATTCCTAGGGTCAGGTAGCAATTCCGAAACATGGAGTTGCTGACTCAAGGGGTGGCTACCTATGAAAGCACGGGCACTGCCGCCTTGCTGTCCTCAAGGCTCCTGCCATTCCTGCTCCTGCCAGTGACGCATGCACGCAAGAGCCCTGCTCCTCCACACTCTGCCAGCACCGCCTGTCATTATCTTTGTCATTATCATCTTTACCAAAGGTTGCCAGTGTTGTGGGTGAAACATAGCTTCTTGTTGTTTTAATTTACTTTCCTCTGACAGTTCCCAAGGTGGGTTGACCATGTTGCCATTTGTTCTTTTATGGGATCCCAGATCTTTCCTGTGGGTGAACACCTGTCTTGGTTTCAGCTTGCTTGCTAGGCACTTCTGCTCGCTTGCTCTCTCCCCTGCCCCACTCCTTCTCTCTCCTCCTCCCCTTCCTT
>NW_007047452.1:208899-218030 GCF_000164805.1 Carlito syrichta
CTTTCTCCCTCTCCCTCTTTCTTTCTCTCTCTCTTCCCTCCCTCTCTTTCCCTCTCTCCTTCTTCCTCCCTTTCTCTCCCTCTCTCTCTCCTCCTCCCTCCTTCTCCTTCTCCTCCTCTTCCTCTGCCTCCTCCCTCCTCTCTCTCTCTCTCTCTCCCCCTTAGGAATTGCAGCCTCTGCCAGATGTGCTCCCACCCACTCTTTGGCCAGTCCTACGCCTTACAAAGCCCTCCATCTACCTCCATCTATATCAACTACAACCACACCCTTGTCCATTCAACCCACCAGGGCCTCCCCAAGCGCTCAGGGCAGCCTCCACAGCCCACCCCCTCCGCTCCAGTCACCCGCTTCACCTGTTCGAAACTCTGTTCACATCTGCCCAGGTCAGTCCTCCAGCGTGGGAGGATGACCCCGGGCTTGCCCCAGCCACTCTCGGTTCTGGTCTTCCCCAGGGAATGCTTGGGCGTGTAGCTTGGTGAGCCTCACCTCGCTGGGGGGCTCTTGCTGACCCAGCGCCCACCCCACTGCCCTGCCATGGCTCAGTCTGCAGTCATCCCAGGGGCAGTGGCGCCCCCAGATGAGCGTGGGCCAGATTCGGCTCCTGTCCCTGGTACCTAGTGCAAGGAGTGCTCCCCACAGCTGCCCCGAGAGTGTTTGCAGCTGGAATAAGTGAACAAACAATCGAATGACCGAACTCTCACCCTCCCTCCCCTCAGGCTGGCTGACAGGCCCACAGGCCCTCTCTGGCCGCACCCCACCACCCCAGGCCTATTAACCTCTGGACTGTGCAGAATCACCCATGGGGCCCGTGGTCTAACCGGGGAACTTCCTGGGTCACTTGGGCGCTCCTTTGTCCTTGCCCTGGGCCATCTCTGCACACAGCCCTGCCCTGGTCAGTTCTCTGGTGTGTCAGAGGGAAGCTCCAGTCTCTGCCATAGGGTTCCCCGCCCTGCTTTGCTGGGCTTGTGGTCAGCAGTGAGGAATCAGGGACACCAGCTCTACCTGCTTCAGTCCTGACCTGGTGTTCACTCCCCAGGGCGAGAACCAAATCCCTGTCGCAGGCACAAGCCAGCCTTCTGGCCACCAATATGTCCTCCCATTCCCCTTTGCATCTACGAGGCAGTATATGCTCTGAACATTTATTCATGTCACTCCCCCACTCAAGAACCATTCATGGATCCCCCTCACCCCTCAGGACAAGCCTGAGCTCTGGGATAGGAATTCAAAGAGCCCATGGCCAAGCTGCAGCCTCCCTCTCTGACCCTGTCCTCCACCACTCCCGTCAGGCCAGTCTCCTCCAGGTGTGGGAACTGCCCCTTCCTCCTTCTCTCCTCCAGGGCTTTGCCTAGGCCATGTCCTCTGCCTGAGAGACCCCTCCCTTTCACTCTACTTTTTAAAATCCTGGCACTTGGATAGTTGTTTTCCAGGAAGGGCCTCAAACGCTGAGAATCCTTCCCTCTCCCCTCCCCTGCTGAGTGCTCACACTGAGAATCCTTCCCTCTCCCCTCCCCTGCTGAGTGCTCACATAGCTGCAGAAACGGGGACCACACGGTAAGGGCAGTTCTGGGTGAATCCTGGCCTGCAGTCCCCACCTGCTCTGAGTTGCCTTTCAGTGGTCCCCATCCTTGGTAACCTATTTAGAAGAAAAAAAAACTTAAGCTTTTTATGCACTAGAATCACTGGGCCTGCTTACTCAAAATCCTGACCATGCTAGACCTCTCTGAGGGCAGTTCTAAACACTGGATTCTCAGAGCTTCCCAGGAGAGTCTGATGCCACCAGCCTGCACCCAGGAAGCCCTGAGGACCCGGGGCTTAATCCTATTCTGTTCCATCAGCACTACCATTCCTTGCTTTTGCTAAGTCCTAGGGCTAGAGATATGGGTAGGAAGAGGCCTCTCTCCTTGAAAGAATTCCCTTTCCAGGTGCGGAGACCGGGACCCACACAGCTAGTCACTCATAAATGTGAGGGACAGAGAAGGGTACACAGTGTGAGAGGAACTCAGAAATGAGTGTGGTATGCGATGGATTCGGCCCTGGAGGGGAACAGGGCCGGGTCGGGCTCCAGGGGGCAGGTAGAATTTGAGACAGTCCTTCCGGGATGATGGAGAAGGGAATGAAGGGTGTCCAGGTGGAGGGAACAGCTTGAGCAAAGGCTGAATGGCATGAAAGGACAGGCGTCCAAGGTTGCTGCCCTGGGGAGGCCATGGATGATTCAGCGGCAAAGGGCGGTTGGGGCCACATCATGAAAGGTCTCGAATGCCAGCCTGAGGAATCTGATCCTTGTCCTGTGGGCAATAGGGAGTCATGGTAGGTATGGGGGCAAGGGTGTGTCTCCCTCAGCACCAGTACAGGGAAAGTACAGGTGGGTGCTCTGTGGAACCTTGCTGCCTGATTGACTGTTACGCATTTTTCTCCTGTCCAGACTAGGGTCAGAAGGGCCTGGGGCTACTGGACAATTCCTGCCAGGAAGGGAAGGCCCTACAGTTATACCTCCTCTCCCCCGTTTAGCTCTTCTCTGGAAGCATGGACAAATTATTCAGCCTCTCTGAGCCTCAGTTTCCTCATCTGTAAAATGGCTCCGGTTCACCCAACTTGCAGGTTGTGAGGATGAAATGACATCAAGTGTGCACAGCATAGTAGACTCATGAGTGCATCTTTTTTGTTTTTTGAGTTGGAGTCTCACTCCGTCACCCAGACTGGAGTGCAGTGGCACGCTCACGGCCACCCCAGGCTCCAGTGATCCTTCGGCCTCAGCCTTCCAAGTAGCCGGAACTACAGACATGCGCTACCACGCCCGGCTTTTTTTATTTATTGTAGAGGTGAGGTCTCGCTAAGTTGCCTGGGCTGTTCTCGAACCCGTGGGCTCAGGCAATCCCCTTACCTCGGCCTCCCAAAGTGCTGGGATTACAGACTTGAGCCACCATGCCGGGCCTGCATCTTATTATGGGTGGCCCACATGGCATCTTGAAAAGAGCCTAGGCTCAGAGGACCTATGTGTGGATCCCAGCTTCGCCCCCCTGGTAATGCCCACCTCTTGGGCTGAGGGAAGGGCTCAGTTCAGTGAGCTGATAATACAGGAAGCCCCAGACACCCAGCTGTGCCTCAGGGGCTTGTTGGCTATCCGTGGGGCCAAGTGCAAGCTCCCACCCCTCCTCCCAGATCCCGGATGGCCACTCCCTGCAGACAGCACATCACTCCCTCCTTCTGGCAGCTCACCTGCCCTTCGGCACCTGACGATGTGGCATCTTCCTTCTGGAGAGTGCACTCACCTGTTGTCTCACTTAGCATCAGGGCGGGGTGAGAAATGAAACCCAGGGAGGGAAGGAAGGATACTGACACCGTTCAAGCACCTGTGATGTGCCCAAGGTATTGTACCCCTGTGTTCTTTTTTGCAGCAGCCCAGGGGAAGCTGTTATCCTCCCACAGCATACATGTGGACATTCAGAAGTGGGCAGTGACTTGTCCAAGGTCACACAGCAAGGAACTGGCAGAGGCTGAGGGCAAACCCAGGCCTTTCTGACTCCAGAGTCTGGAGTTTTGAGCAAACATTTGCAGTGTGGGGTCGACAGATCTGTCCCCCAGGGCTGTTCTGAGGATGAGATGCGGTCATTGGTGTGATGGTGCCTGGCATACAGTACCCAAGGACTGGGAGTAAAGATGGAGTTTTGTGCCCCCTCCGCCTGATCACACAGAGGAAAGGGACAGGAGCCCAGGGAGGGCTGTGCTGTGCCCAAGCTCATGGCATGCGATTGGCAGAGCCCAGGCTCCCTGACCCTGGGACACTGCCTTCCCTTTCCCACCCCTTCCCTGTCAAGGGTAGGGGCCTTCCCTCCTGGGCCTTTCCCTCTCCAGAGAGTGGAAACTTCCAGAGTTCCTCCAATCTGGCAGAAGAGGGAACAGGAACAGGAATTTCCAGCCTGGCACACAGAGCTGGACCTGGGACTGGAAGTTGGAATCCAGGGATTTGCCACCCCAAGGCCCTTAGCACTCCTGTCTGCCCCACTCTCCCTGGCACCTTCACACCTTGCTCCCCCCCCCCCCGCCCAGTCAGACGTCCCAGAGGCGCTGCTGGTGTCCTTAGAGGGGCAGATAGGCAAGACCCAGGAGGTGAAGGCCATGTGGGAAACTGGGGAGGCCACTCCCAGTGCTCAGCGTGGCCAGAGCTGAGGGATCACGGTCCGCACCCCACTCTCCCACTGTCTAGAAAGCTGCAGCCCCTTCCTTTCAAATAAGACCCACAGCACCTTCCCCTTCAGCCCCCCACCGCCAGCAGCAGGCCCCAAAGGAGGAGCAGGGAGACCTTAGGGGGACAGCAGCCTGGCTTGCTCAGCTGGACCCTGGCGTTCTCTTGTTGAACGTGAACGTCACAACATTGGCATCAGCCAAGGCCACTCTGTGGCTGCGATGGGTGAAGACAAACCAAGGCCATTCGGGATGAGCACAGGCAAAATGGGAACAAAAATGACCACACCACCTCTCCTACCTGTGGGATGGCCACTACTTTTTTTTTTTTGAGTTGGAGTCTCACCCTGTCACCCAGACTGGAGTGCAGTGGCCGCTCCCGGCCACCGCAGCCTTGCCTGCTGGGCTCCAGTGATCCTTTCGCCTCAGCCTTCCGAGTAGCTGGAACTACAGGCGCGCGCTACCATGCCCAGCTAATTTTTTGATTTAT
Organism: Carlito syrichta; assembly: GCF_000164805.1. Classification (NCBI taxonomy): domain Eukaryota; kingdom Metazoa; phylum Chordata; class Mammalia; order Primates; family Tarsiidae; genus Carlito; species Carlito syrichta. The sequence continues at coordinate 213,572 of NW_007047452.1, forward strand.
TGTAGAGATGAGGTCTTGCTAAGTTGCCCAGGCGGGTCTCGAACCCACGGGCTTAGGCAATCCACTCACCTCGGCCTCCCAAAGCTCTGGAATTACAGGTTGAGCTACTGAGCCCGGCGGCCACTACTTCTTAGCCAATGACAGCATCTGGTGTTCCTTCCTTCTGGATGGGATTGAGAAAGATGTCTGGTCATGGAATTAGCCTTGCCTCCCAACAGCATCCAGCCTGGCGCAGAGACCTGCTTCCTTAAAATTTTCCTAAACCACCTAACACAAGCCCAAATCCGATGACAAGCCCCTTTTTATTGTACTGTATTGTATTTTATTGCATTGCGTTGCATTGTGTTGTATTTTTTAGAGACAGGGTCTCACTCTGCTGCCCAGGCTGGAGTGCAGTGGTGCAATCATAGCTCATTGTAGCCTTGTACTCCTGGGCTCATGTACTTCTCCTTCTCCCACCTCACCCTTCCAAGTATGACTACAGGAGCACCCACACCCAGCTAATTCTTAAACTTTTTGCAGAGACGTGGACTCGCTATATTGCCCAGGCTTGTCTCGAACTCCTGGGCCTAAGCAATCCTCCTGCCTCAGCCTCCCAAAGTGCCGGGATTACAGGTGTGAGCCATCGCGCCCAGCCCACAGGTCCTTCTGACACCTCTTTCAGAGACGTCCCATGGCTGCCTGTGGTGCTTGCTCCCCCCACCGTGACAACAAACCCAACTTGTTAACAACAGGTGTGCTCCTGGTGGCCTTTGCTGCAGGATCCCCCCACATAACCCCGCAGCATAAAAGCCATGGGTACATCAGCTCTGTTGGCAGGCGAGGAAACCGTGGCTCATGGAGGCAGCCAGACTAGTCCAAAGACACAGAGTTGGTCGGGTGAACACATAATCCAGCCACCAAATGGGATCCCTTTGAGAGTGAAAGGAGTCACTACTCGCAACTAAGCAGAGGCAAGGGCGTAAACCGAGACCTTCTCCATCACAGATGCAGGGTGGGGAGACCGACCCTGGGCCTCGCCATCTCTCTCCACGGCCAACCCCCCTGCAGACCCCTGGGACGAGGTGGGCACCTCCCTGCTGGCAGGCCTGGAAGGAAGCCAGAAGCTCTTCTTCAGGTCTGAGGCCTCTGCTGTTGTGCTTCAGGGCGTGGGGACTCCTGGAACCCATCAGCACACAGCCGCTCCACACTCGGGCCACCAGTGGGTTCTCCCTCTCCAGAGAGGGCGCACGGTGACCCCAGGCACGGTGCCTCATTTACCCTGCCCTCGGGGAGAAGGGGCAGCTTTCCAGAAACTAACTTGCAGGTGAATGAAGGTGACCTTTAAATGCTGAAAATGGTTTTATTTTAGCCATGGGTGCCGGGTCTCTTCTGATTGGGTCACGGCTGGCCTCAGTCGACAGAGCACAGAAGCGGTTACACTCCCTCATCCGAAGACATGGGCGTGAGCAGGACACCTGTCCCCGAGTCACGCCAGCAGAGGATGTGCCCCGTGGCACCCCTATCTGCAGAGGCAGAAAGGATCCAGAAGAAGAGGGAGTGTATTTCAGGGACGTGATCTTCTGCCCAGCACAGGAGACATCACCTTCCCTTGTCCAGGACCGGGGGCCAGTCCAGGTGAAGGTCTCCGCTCCCAGATGGCCTGGGGTGCAAGCTCTGAGTGTGTGGTCCTAAGGCTGAGGTAGTGTCACTGCCCATTTTCCCACCCCCACAGCCCCCTCCCGCAACAGCTGTCGCAATCCCTGGATTGGAGCACACAGGGGCTCTGCAGAGATCAGCATAACAAAAGCAACACTCTGAATTGCTACAACGTAATACAGTGATTTCCAATGGGGTGGCAGAGGCCGCCTGAGCTACTGGCTGCAAGGTCGTCTCTCTGTTGCCTCTGGTGTGTCCATATTTTACTTCTCTGCTCCTGCCTCAGGTTCTGCCCATGTTTCATCTCCAGCTTGCAAGAAATCAAGTTCACGAGATCGTGCGCCCTTTGAGGGCAAGACTGTATCAGCGGTTCAAGTTTCTTTCCCCTGGAAAGCCCAGCTTAAGTGTCTGGCACAGAGCGGATGCTCAGGAAACGCCCCTCGATTCAACTGAATTAAACCAGGAAGCTGAATGTCACCCACCAACCCTAAGTCAAGGCAAGTATATTCCACAAGCAGGGAGTGCGGGAGTTGGGGCGGACGGTGTCCTCTGGGAGCTTTTTGTCTGGCTGGCTTTGTGACTATATACGAGCCACTCAGAAGTTTGAATGCCAGAGAGTAAAAGGGATGCGAGTCTAAAAGTTGGGAGAGTGGGGAGGGTGGCGTTATTTGCAAAAGATTCCTGGGTCGTGGTGAATTCTCTACACCATGAATGACCACTGACTCTGGGCCAGGTCAGAATTCCAACCAGGCGCAGGCGATCTGAGATGAGTAAAGTCGCGATGTCACCCTTGAACAGGAGGCAGGCAGTCACGCCACCGGGACAAATGTACAAGGCAGTGCAGAGGAGCAAGGACTACCTTGGCCCGGGAGGCAGAGGCATCAGAGGCCTTCAGGGGGGTCACCTGCGGAAGGATGAGCACAGATATGCCAAGTTGACAAGGAAGCCAAGAACATCCTGGTGGAGAGCGTTAACCGCAGGACTGGGGGGCACAGGCCTGCGACTGGAGGAGCAGAGAGAATGAGGTGGGATGAGGTCGGGAGGTCAGCAGGGGTCAGTCACAGAACGTTTTGAGCTGGTGAAGCTGCGGGGGAGGGGTACAGGGTGAGAGCAGACATGCTTAGCTCTGAGTGCAGACAGATCACACCACCTACCAGGCAGACCACAAGATATAATGGGAATGGAACACCTGAGAGGCCTTCACAAAGGGTCAGGAGCCTAGGGGCAGCACCAAACAAGGTCCCTGTCCGAGGCCAGCTTTAGAGAGATGTAAAAAAGACTTTGGAAGGCCTCGGTCACTGCAAACCCTCTGAACAAATCATATTTTGCCCTTCAAGTTTTTCTAAAGAAAACTAACTACTGGAAGGGCGACAGTTCATCGACAGTAACCATCTCCTCCCTGTGCATTTCTTTACAGTCCTCAAAATGCTCTCAGGTCCACCATTTGAGCCTCCACGTGGTCCCATTTTGCAGACAGGGAAACTGAGGCCCTGTGATATCACACAGGGGCCGATAGCAGCTCTGGGCAGTTCCATCTCAGCCCTGGGCATCAGGCTCAAAGCCCAGTTCCTTGTCTGGGAGGGGGTCCCCAGGGCCATCTGGAAGCCCATAATACAGGTCTTCCTCTTCCTCCTCAGGTTCCTCCACACCTGTATCTGAAGCCTCCTTCTCCTCCTCCCTTGTCTTTGGGTACCCCTGCCAGTCGTTGGGCAGGACTACCTCCCGTGGCTGTCCCTGTTGGGGCAGATCCTCTGAGGCGGGAGCGTCGATCAGGGCAAAATCTTGGAAGCGGTCTGGTGGGCATTTGCAGGCCCACGGTTCCTGTGGTGGGAGGTGGGGCTCCTCCCCATCAGGTGAAGATGCATCGGGACTGCTGCCTTCACTGGAGCCCGCATCCAGGTCGTCTTGGAAGGAGGCCAAGGGGGCAGGGCCCTGGGGACAGGCCAGGGGGCTGCAGGGGCAAAGACCATGAGGGTGAGGGTAACCCTGAGTCAGACTGCCTGGGTCCAATCTCAACCACTAGCTGCAAGGCCTGGGGCAGACCAGTTCACCTCTCTGGGCCTCAGTTTCTTCCCCTGTAAAGTGAAGGGAAATAATAGTATTCACTCCTGCCATTGTGTTTAAGGGTTACAGCAGATAAAACGTGCAAAGCACTTCACACAGAGTAGGCACATAGTAGGTGCTCAAGAAATAGGGCTATTATTATGTTCTCATCTGAGCCAGGCCGCTCGTCCACTTTGCCAGTCATTCAGGGCTCTCCTCTGGTCCCTCACAGGCCCAGTCACACTGGGGTGTCCTGTTTCCTGGCCCGACCCCCGCCCCGTTGGGCTGGGAGGTCTTGTGGGGTGGAGGCCAGTGAGGCCATGCAGGGAGAAGGTTCCCAGGGATGTCGATGGATGAGGAACTTGGTTCACAACAGATAGGGTCGGGATGGGTAGGGTGAGGAGTGGCCTGCCCAAGGACACAAAGCAGGTCAGCAACAGAGCCAAGATTTAAACTTCGGTCCTCTAGCTCCCAGCCCCCTGCTACTCACAAGCGTTCAGAGACAGCAAGGGCCTACTGTGTGTCGGGCACTTAACTGCATCCTTACGACATCCCTGTGTGGTAGGGATGATTACCCTGGGTGGGGAAACTGAGGCCCAGGAGAGTAAGGAACTCGTCAAGGTTACCCAGAAGAGGAGCTGGGATTTGAACCCAGGCCCGTCTGACTCCCAAGCCCACACTCATTTGTCGGCGACACCTGCAGCTTCTCAGGGCCTCCCGCACCCTCCACTGCCCTTCCCACTGTCCGCACCTGCCCCTCAGTGGCTCCCCACCCCTC
>NW_007047452.1:218050-229896 GCF_000164805.1 Carlito syrichta
CTCAGAGTCAGGCACCTCTCCCCTTCGTGCTCATCTGGGCCCCTGTGGACGACCACAGCAGCCTCCACCCGGGGCTGAGTGTCGCAAGGGCCACCTGCTCCTCCATCGCCGCATCCCAGCTTCGGCTGCCCCAGCTCGGGGGCCAGCAGGGGCCTGGGGTCCTCCCCGTAGCCCATGACCTTCATCTGGATGTGGCTGAAGTCGGGCAGGCTCTGGTCATAGGCCGCTTCCTCCCACAGCCTGACGTAGGGGGGCTGGGGACTGAGAGGGAGCGAGACCAGGCCGATGGGTCAAAAGTCACTCGACCAGCGTCAGGGTTCCCCCCAACACCCTGTTTGCTCTGGCCATGTGTTCTCCCTTTTGCTTACAAGATGTCTTTAGGGATGTTACCATGCCCATTTCATGGCTGAGGAGGCTGAGGCCCAGAAGGGTGAATGAATTCAGGGACAAGGCTCCAGCCTGATCCTACGACTGAACCCTAGGGCTCCTTTCGCTCGATGCCTCCAAAGCGAACCCAGGATACAACTGCAAAATGAAGACCAGCTAACACGGAGGGTTGCTGGGTCCCAGGTGCAAGCCAAGAGCTCTATGCCAATCATCCCACTATTCTGAACAATGCTTTAGAGCAGAAAACCACCCCCCCCATTTTACAGATGAGGACGTAGCAGCAGTAACAGGCCACAGCTACTGCTGTGGTGGCCCTCGCGACACTCAGACCCGGGTGGAGGCTGCTGTGGAGCCTACCCTCCTGCCAGGCTCTGTTAGTTAGCTCATCTACTCCTCGCCAAATTCCCGGAGGCACTGTAGGGAAACCGAGGCACAGGGCCTCTGCCGGCTTGTATCCAGGGTGATATGGACCCTAGGTGGCGGCACTGGGGCTCCAGGCATTGTGCTCTCTATCATGGAAGTACAGCCCCTCTGGAAAGTGAGATTCAGAGACTAGGTCCCTTGCCAAGGTCACATGGCTGAGAGGTGACAGGGAAGACCCCAGAACCGGGATGACTTGAGCCCCCCGTCATGGCAGCCACCCCATGGGCTGAGACTGAGCTTGGGCTGGCCCCGTGCCCACCAGTCCTATCCACTTCATTCCCACAGGGACATTAGTTCACTCTGTGCCAGGAGCAGAAAGTGCCATCGTCAACTCCTTTGCAAGTAGAGCATCCCTGACCCAGCAGACAGACCCTGGATATGCAACCTGCCTTTCTGAGCTGAGTCATAGCCCAAAGGGTTGGCTGGTCCCATCACCTCCCCAGGACTGGAACGCTCTTGGCTGTGCCCTGGGTGATTTACCAACAAAAAATCCAGGATTTGAGACCTCCAGGTCAGGGGAATGGGGGAGCAGTCTGTGGCCAGACCCACCGCCATCACGGACTCCCCATGAGGTTTGGGGGCGTCAGATCTGCACTTCGGTGACTGCACTACTCTGAGCCTCAGTCTCCCCATCTGTATAAAGGGCCTAACACCCCACCTCGCAGGGTTTCCATGAGAACCAAAGGAGATGATGGGCGCACAGTTCCTGACCAAGTCTTTGGTACACAGAAGGCACTTGATAATGATGACAAACACTCCTAGACAGCCAACTATGTGCCAGGTTCTGTTCTTAGCACATACTGCCTCACTCAACCCTCCCCGAAACCCTAGGAGACTGGTAATATTAGTGTCCCCACTTTACAGATGGGCAAAGAGAGGTCAGTAGCTTTCCCAAAGTTGCATAGCTAGTATATGGCAGAGCCCCAGAGCTGTGCCTTGGCCATCATAACGCCCCCACTGTCTGTTAGTAGAAGTAGTCACACCTGGGACTCTGCTTCACTGTATGTTTTCTGTTTCACAGGGACCCTGTACTCAGTGCAAGACAACGTCCCTGAGCCTGTTACGTCATCTGTAAAATGGGAATATAATACCTAACTCACAGAATCCAGACCTAACCCATGACTACTAACAGAGTGTTCAATAAGTGAGAAGGCAAAGCTGGAACCGGATGGAGAGGAGGAGACACCGCCCACCCCTTCCACCTTCTCCTAGGTAAAGGGAGATTAGCCTACAGGGCTTACTGGCCCCCAAGGGCCCAGTACCTACCTCTTCACCTCGGCAGCAAGCCCATTCTCCAGCAGGCCCAGGGCCTTTGGGGACAGGACGCCTTGGAAGTCAGAGTCGGCGGCCACAAAGGAGATCTGCGGGATACAGGGGAGATGGCCTCTGTGCAATTCACCAGGGCCAGGGCTGGCTGTGCCCCAGGGCATCGGTGAACCTCTCCACACACCCTGGGAGAGAGGCTGCACCGGAGAGAGCTCCTCACTTGACAGGCGGGGGGTGCTACTCAGGGCATAGCACCAGTGGGGAGAGGACCTCCCTCCCTGGTTCTTCTTCAGTCTCCCAACACCCATTTATTGAGCACCTGCTATGTGCAGGCATGTTTCTAGGCACCAGGGGCAGCAGTGAGTGAAAGAGACAGCCATGCTGGTGGGAGCTCACATTTTGTCATCTCCCAGAGGTCTTTGTCCAGTGCCAGCAGACCCCGGGCACGGAGTAGGTGCTTCAACTGTATCTGGTGAATGAGTGGAAAGCAGATCATTGATATGTGTTTTTGGCACCGAGGATGCAGTGGGGAACAGAGACACCAATGGCTGAAGTTGTGCCCACTGGTCCTTGTCCCTGAGCCTTCAGGGATCAAGGGGCCTCTGCAAGTCCAGCACCAGGGGGTGGGCACTGCGTGGTGGAAAAGGGATAGGTCCTAATGAAGGCAGGGAGATGAGGCAAGCCTCTCCACACACCCTGGGAGAGAGGATTCTTCCTCTGCCAGGTCCTCACTGTGGGCCCTGGCAGGTCATCCAGCCTCTGAGAGCCTCTCTGTGCTCCTTTGTGTAATGGGACTAGCCTAGAAGAGACACTTGCACAACCACACTCAGAGCAGCATTATTCACAATAGCCAAGAGGCAGAAGTAGCACAAACATCCGTCGACGGATGACTAGATAAGCTAAATATTGTCTACACAGACAATGGAATACTATTCAGCCTTGAAAAGGAAGGAAGTCTGGCAAACGCCACCACATGGATGGACCTCGAAGACATTGCTGAGCAAAGTAAATCAGACACAAAAGAACAAGTGCTGTGTGATTCCATTTGTATGCAGTCCCTGGAGAAGTCAAGTCCATAGAGACAGGAAGCAGAATGGTAATTGCCAGGGGCTACAGCAGGGTGGAACAGAGAGGTGTCATTTAATGAGCATGGAGTTTTAGTTTTACAAGACGAAAAGCATTCTGCAAGTTGGCTGTGCTACAGTGTGAATGTTCTTAATGACACTGACCTGGACAATTAAACATGATTAAGACAGTAAATTTTGTTACCTGTATTTTATAAAAATTTTTTAAAATAGGGCTAATTGTGTCTGTGCCTTGGAGTTGTGGTGAGGATTTCATGAGATGATTATAAGGAACCCCCTAGCATGGTGCCTGGCACATAGTAACTGACTGCTCAATGAATTGCAACTCGATGCTACTGAAGATTAAGTTACCTGACATCTCTGAGTCTTGCTCTCCTGAGCTGAATTTTTTTTTCCAACAAATATCTGTTGAGACACTACTGTATTATGCTAGTTTCATAAACAGCAGCTTCCCTTTTCCCTTTTCATCGAGTGCAGTGAGTAGAAGACATTAGCCTGCACAGAGAAGCTCCGTTCTGATGGGGAGAAGGGAATGATGGATGTGGGGGGTTGTTTTTGAAATCCCTGTGACGGAGGAGATTCCCCCAGATGTCTAGAAATAAGGCAGAGGTCTGGGCATCTCCCATCCCCACTAAGGATGCCCTGCACCTCCCGGCTGGCTCTGTATGTCCTAGAAGTTTCCCTTCCTCTACCTCATCACCTCATGGCTCAGTAAGAGCCATCGGCATCATCGCCATCAGCACCATCATCATCACCATCGCCATTGTTACCCTCATCATCACTGTCATCATCACCCTCACTGTTATTACCATCCTTATTTCCATCCACATCATAACCAGCACCATCATCAACATCACCACCACCCCTATCAATTTCGTCATCACCACCGTCCTCACATAGACATCATCATCAACACCGTCATCACCATCACCACCTTTCCCATCAGCATCACCATCCTCATCGTCACTCTCCTCACCAACACCATCCTCATCGTCGCCGTCACAGTCATCATCGTTCGCGTCATCCTCTCCACCACCATACTCATCATCACCGTCACCATCAAGATCATCACTATCACCAGACTCTCCGTCGCCGGTACCGTTATCATCGTCACCATCATCGTCACCACCATCAACACCATCATCGTCATCACCACCATCACCGTCACCCCTACCAGTGTTACCATCATCACATAGACATCATCGGCAACGCCATCATCGCCATCAGCGACCATCCTCACCCTCACTGTGCTCATCACCGCCATCACCACCGTCATCATTCGCATCATCCTCTCCTTCACCATCCTCTTCCTCACCGTCATCACCGTTCTCGTCATCCTCACCACCATCAGCCTCATCATCGCCATCACCACCATGCCATCATCTCCATCACCGTCACCAGCCTCTCCGTCGCCAGTACCGTTATCATCATCACCATCATCCTCACCACCATCAGCCTCTTTATCGCCATCACCACCGGCACCATCACCACCATCATCATCACCCCTACCAACGTGACCATCGAGCCGGGCTCGGTGGCTCAGCCTGTAATCCCGCACTTTGGGAGGCTGAGGTGAGTGGATTGCCTGAGCCCGCGGGTTCGAGACCCGCCTGGGCAACTTGGTGAGACCTCATCTCTACAATAAATCAAAAATGAGCCGGGCGTGGTAACGTACACCTGTAGTTCCGGCTACTCGGAAGGCTGAGGCGGAAGGATCGCCGGAGCCCAGCGGGTCGAGGCTGCGGTGGCCGGGAGCGGCCACTGCACTCCAGTCTGGGCGACAGAGTGAGCCTCCGACTCAAAAAAAGAAAAGATAATTTAAAAAAAACAATGTCACCATCATCACCACCATCGCATAGACATCATCATTAACGTTGTCACCATCAACGCCATCAGCAGCAGCAGCATCGCCATCCTCACCGTCACTATCCTCACCAACACCATTCTCACCATCATTATCACCATCACAATCATCAGCAGCAGCAAGACCAGCCTCTCCATCACCATACTCTTCATCACCATCGCCACCATCATCACCATTATCAGCCTCTCCATCACTAGTACCATCACCACCACCACCACCATTCCTATCAGTGTTGTCATCATCCCCATCAGCAGCAGCAGCATCACCATCCTCACCGTCACTATCCTCACCAACACCATTCTCACCATCGCCATCATAATCGTCGTGATCATCATCATCCTCTCCGTCACCATCACCATCATCGGCATCATCGTCACCATTCGTATCAGCACTTCAGCATCATCACCAGCCTCTCCATCGCCATACGCTTCCTCACCGTCATCAGCATCACCACCACCATCACCATCATTGTCAACATCATCGTCACCAGCCTCTCCGTCACCAGTACCATCATCATCATCACCATCATTGCCATCATCACCAGAACCATCTTCACCATCATCATCCTCACCACCACCGTCATCATCCTCACCACCACCGTCATCCTCACCACCATTATGAAAAGCTTGGGGGAGAATGCAGCATCTTAAAATACAAACTCTTTGAAATTCAAATTCAACAGGCAGAGGAAGCTGGGGAGGGGATATTAGACCATGGAGATCCCAAGAACATCAGACTAAGGAGCTCAGCCTGTCTCCAGAAGCAGGAGGGAGTCTCGGGGGAGTTATCAGCAGGAGAGTCCACAGTCAGATGTGCGTTCAGGGAGAACACCAAGTGACCTCCAGAGGGAGGAAGTCCCATGGAGGGGACAGAGCCTTCAACCAGCAATCAGGGCCCTGGTCCCAGGCTCTAGCAGAGCAGGCAGATGTGAGGAATGGGGACGCGTGGGTAAAGGCTGCAGCCGGATGGGGAGAGGTCCTGCTCTCCCTGCCGCTTCTTCCCCTGCTCCCAGCCCTTCTGCCCCATCTCCACTAACAGCTCAGTATCCCTAACTGATGTGTCCTGAACTCCTCCTCTTCTTGGGTCTGAGGCCCAGTTAACCACCAAATCTGGCCAGCTGTGCTTTAGAAATTCAAAGAGACAAGCTGGGTGGGAAGGTTGGTGCTACATCCAGCCACAACTCTCTGTGTGGTAGAGTGGAAATGTCTTCTCAGGTCCTCCAGCCTCGGGTTCAAATTCTGCCTTAGTACAGATGGACATCACCTCTCACCTCTCACTAGATGGGCATCACCTTTCCACTGGCCTGGCTGCCCCCGGACCTTCCTCCTTCTGGATGTCAGACAGAGAGCATTCTCAAACTGCAAAGCTGGTCATGTTCCCCTCTTGTACCGTCAACCAAAAAGATGAGGCCCAAATGGCATCCCAAATCCCAAGGAGCTGCGCCCACTCCTTCTCCCCTCACCCTTAGTACCCATGCTGGCCTGCTTCCTTTTCTTTCACCACATGTCTTTGTCATGTGGCTTTTCTGCCTGGAATGTCTTTTCCCATTTTCTCTGCCCGGAGAACTTCTATCTAACCTACAGGACCCAGCTCACCTTCTCTGTGAAGCCGTCTTCCTCCTCATCAGGCAGCAAATGATCTCTCTCACTAGATCTCCAGCTCCTCAAAACCAGGGACAACTTAATACATGTTGGTATTGGCTACCCTTCACAGCCATATCCTAACTAGCTAATTTTTTTTAGTGGAAGTCTCTCTCTGATGCCCAGGCTGGATGGAGTGCAGTGGCGTGATCATGGTTACCGCAGCCTCAACCTGCTGGGCTCAGGCGATCCTTCCGCCTCAGCCTTCTAAGTAGCTGGAACTGCAGACAAGCGCCACCACAACTGGCTAATTTTTTTGATTTATTGTAGAGATGAGGTCTCACTAAGTTGCCCAGGCTGGTCTAGAACCCCTGAGCTCAGGCAATTCTCTGACTCTGCCTCCCAAAGTGCTGGGATTACAGGTGTGAGCCACTGCACCTGGCTTCTTACTAGCTAATTCCTTTTCCTTATATTTATATTTGGTTCAATCCAAAAAATTCCCATTTACTGAAACTTTCCAGAGGTCAGGAACTGAGAGCCAAGGAAGAAGCCTCAGGGAGGACAGGCATGAGTCCTAAAGGTGACAATGACCCAGGCACCAACGAGGACTCAGGGAGTCTCACTTCCAGAGTCCCCTGGCTTACAATGCACCTTCCTCCCTTCCCACACTGGAGTCAACCCGGACTGGCTCTAACAGCCCAAGTCTCTGTGCATGTGACCGTGCGCGCGCGCGCGCGCACACACACGCAGAGTCCCACACCGGCCACACGCACCTGCGCACACACACAGGCCCACTGGGGCCGCAAGTAGCAACCCTGAAAGCAACACCTTCACATCAGCTCCGTGCCAGGTGGAATGCAAAGTCCCCCCACCACACACATAAGACCCCCCTCGTTCCTCCCACTCGACTGTGTAAAGCTCAGAGTTGGGGGGACCCCCCTTGCCAAAGTCACAGAAATGAACCTGAGGGAGCAGGGCTTTGAATCTGGACCTGTAGGCCACCAGAACGTGTGCCGTTTCCACCCCACATCCAGCCTCACAGCACACGAACACGTGAATCTATCAACAGTTACTCATTAATACCCGGCAAGATGCCCTCTTCCCCTCCCCCCACTGCCACTCCGCTTTCTCTGCCCACCACCCCAGAGCCACCTCTGTTAAGGGGGGGGCGAGAAGGGCGCCCCCCTCCACACCCCGCTGCCCCCTGCCTTGTCCCCAGGACCCAGCCTTCTCACTGGGAGGAGAATCACAATGGCAATAGTTACCTGGGTGGCTCCAAGGACCTCTCCTCCCAGTGACCTCTGCTCAGGGCATTGCACAGACAGAGGCGAATTGACTGTAAACTGCTTGGTAAATGACTGCAAACCAGCCCAGACCGCCCCAGCACCAAACACACCGACAGCCCGGGGCTGGCCCACAGTGGGGGCAGGGCTGGGGAGAGCCTGGCCTGGGCCCCTGGGAGCCTCCCTCCTTCCATGAACCCCTGAGCATAGCCACACAGGCAGGGGGAGAGGAGGGTGCTGGGGGCTGCCTGGGCCTGGAGTCCTAGCTCTCAGGTCCAGCAGGGCCCCAGGGCAGACCCCCTTCCCCACTGCCTCCTCCTGACTTGCACATTATACAAATGAGGAAATTGAGGCTCAGAGAGGGAAGGGGCTTGAGTAAAATCTCGCAGGCAGTGAAAGACAGAGCCCAGGTTAGAATCCATGTTTCTCGCCTCATCTCCCTGGGTCTGACCCTGACCAGCTGGAAGAGTCACTCAGCCTCTCTGGACATTGAAGGCTTATGACTCCTGACATGTCCATTCCATAGGGTTGTTGGAAGGATTGATAACAGCAACAGTGGCAGCTTTTCACCTGTATATAACACTCGACAGTTTACCGAATACTCCTATATCCTATCTCTGATTTTTAAAATAACCCAATAACCCTGTAAGGTGGGGCAGAATAGGAGCTTGGGGCCCCATTTTGCAGATGAAAAAACTGAGGCTCAGAAAGACGAAAAAGTCACACAGAGAGTTTGGGATAGAGCTAGAATTGAAATCCTGGACTCCCAAACCAGTGCTCTGCCCATCACCAAATAATTCATAAGTCTGGGAATACATTAAGACTCCAAAAGATAGAGAACTGCCCAATGCATGCCACCAGGCTTATACCTGAGCCACCCCAGAACTCTCAGCAGCTTTGAGACCCAGGGGTGTTGGACCCAAGGCGGATGGTGATGCTTGAGCCACACATATCTGACTCCAATCCAAACTCTGCTACTTAGCCATGGGACCTCACCTTTCTGAGCCTCTGGCTTCTCCACTATGAAATGGAACTGCAGAAGGTGCCCACAAACTCGGGATGGGCACCCTGCAGGCACGAGTGTCTGGCATGAGTGGTCAGCACTCATTAGCTTCTGTTTCAAGCCTGTGGGTTGTGTGCTGTGTCTCACTGCATCTCCCCCACAGTGTCTAGTTCAGGACTCAGATCCAGGGGTCTCTGATGAACTCTTATGCTATGGGATGGGTGGATAGACAGACGGACGGACAGATAGATGGACAGGTGGATGGATGGACAGACAGATGGACGGATGGACGGATGGATGGATAGATGGATGGATGGCTGTATGGATGAACAGATGGATACTGGATGGACGAATAGACGAATGCATGGATGAATGGAAGGATGGAAGGATGGATGGATGGATGGATGGATCTACAGACACATGGACAGATGAATGGATGGATGGATGGATGGATGGATGGATGGATGGATGGATGGATAGATGGACGGGTGGTCACGTAGATGGATGAATGGACGGACAGATGGGCAGATGGGCGAGCAGACAGACGGATGGATGAACAGGTGCTCAGGAGAGCAGAGAAAAAAACTGAGAGTCAAACGAGAAGAGGGAAAGACGGCTGACGAACGGGGACTGAGGCCTGAACAGAGGCAGCCTCTAGCCCCTGGGCCCACCTGCCCCGCCACCTACCTTGGGGTAGCACTGGCACATGCTCCAGACAACTCCCCCGATCACCATGGCACCGCCCATGGCGTAGAAGGTGCCGTAGACCTGGGGCCGGTCGTGGCTCATGAGGAACGTGCCCAGGGCCAGCAGGAAAAGCCCCAGCACGATGAAGCCGATGCGGAAGGTCTTCTCGTCAGCCATGGCTGCCGGACACCCTGGCACAGGGGGCGTGGGCACGCCAGGCCCCGGGCCCACCCGTTCGGCAGGGCTGGAGGCGGCGCACTCCAATGGACTCGCACACCCACCAGTAACCTTCTCTCCTCGCCCTCTCACCTTCCCTCTGGGCCGGTGGCCTGGAGTGTGTGTGTGTGTGTGTGTGTGTGTGTGAATCTGAGGGAGGGAGCAGGGGAGGGAGAGGGGGAGGTTATGGGGGCTGGGCCCCGGCCAAGGCTTTGACATCACCTCATTTGCCTACTGTGGGACTAGGGGGTGGACAGGCCCCAGCCTCCAGGCCTGGGAACCTGGCAGTGCCGCGGCCAAAAGACAGAGGATTCCAGAACCCCATAGGCTGGTATTTCAGAGTCCTGAAGAATTCTAGACTCTCCAAGGACGTCTGGGGTTCAGGCATTAGAGCCCCTATTTACTGTGTGGTGACTACATGCGCGGCATCTTTCTGAACATGCCACAGGGCAGGGCGTAGTGGCTCACACCTGCAATCCCAGCACTTTGGGTGGCTGAGGGAAGAGGATTGCTTGAGCCCTGGAGTTCGAGACCAGCCGGGGCAACATAGCGAGATCTCGTCTCTATAAAAAAACTTTAAAAAATTAGCCAGGCATGGTGGCATGGTGCCTGTTGTCCCGGCTACTCAGGAGGCAGATGTGGGAGGATCGCCTGAGTCCAGGAGGCCGAGGCTGCAGTGAGCCATGATTGTGCCACTGCACTCCAGGCTAGATACCAGAGCGAGACCCTGACTCAAACAAAAACCCCAACAAAATACATTACAGCTATTAACTCATTTGAGGGGACTCCATGAGGCAGGTGCTAATATCCCCACTTTACAGATGAGGACACTGGGATACAGACAAGTAGCCTGCCCAGGGTCACACAGCTAGAAATGGTGGAACAGCTGGGATTTGAACCCCGAGGCCATGCACCTCGCCACAGCACCATCTATTCTGTTTAACTGCTGCATGAGGGTTAGAAGTGTGAGCTCTGAAGGCAAGGCAGGCTGCCTCAGCTGGGATTCTGGCTCCCCTACTGTGGGGCAGCATGACTTCGATCAGGATACCTGCCTGTGCCTCAGTCTGCTCTTCCGTAAATGGGAATAATAATAGAGACCACCCAGGAAGGCAGCTGTCTTCAGGCCTGGCCTTCCGGTTCCTTCACCCCTGCACACTCTGTGCACCATCCACACCTGCTTGTGATGAGTCTCCTCCCACCACCTCCCACCCGCTCCGCGAGTGAATTAATGCCCTTGCAGGGTGTGAACGACTGACAGCAATTTCCTCAATTTCCTTGCTGCCTAATCTAGGAAGATGTCTTCCTAGGAATAGCATTCTAATGATGTAATTTCTGTCCTGGGACAGGCTGATGGGAGAAATAACAGAGCCCTTTTCAGGATTAGAGGACAGTGAGGACTGTCGGTACCTTCAAAAGAGAACATCCAGGTGGGGTGGGGTGGCTCACACCTGGAATCCCAGCACTTTGGGAGGCTGTGGCAGGAGGATTGCCAAGAGTCCAAGAGTTGAAGGCTGAAGTGAGCGGGAGCCATGCCACTGCACTCCAGCCTGGGCAACAGAATAAGACTCGAGAAAGAGAGAGAGAGAGATATCTAGATCCACGGGGAGTCTGTATGGGGTTGAGTGTCTGTCGCAAGCTAAAAGGCTTTTGTTTGGCTCCCTGACTGCGGGTTGGGGGGATTTTCCTGCCGTGGTCATCCCCTTGTCCCTCCTGCCAGCGGCTGTGCTTGTCCCCTGACCCACACCTGTGCCCACACCAGCCCCTCTGCCAGGCGGCCCTTCCTCTCAATCTCCCCATCCCTCACCCCCACCGCCCGCAGCCCTCAGATCCGGCCTGCCTGCCCTTGACCGTGGGCAGAGCACGGTCACCTGCAGCGCCGCCGGGTCGCCTGCCGGTCTGATTCTCGGGGTGAACGTCGGCGGGTGGCTCTGCTCTGGGGTCGAGTCGTGTCCCCTGTGGATCGGGGGTGGCCATTGGGGGGGACAAGCCAGGATCCTCTAGGGAATCGTTGCTATCATCATCCTAGAGAGCCTCAGAGAAGAGAAGCCACGA
>NW_007047452.1:229916-235479 GCF_000164805.1 Carlito syrichta
CACCCCCATCTCGCCGGCGACAAAACCGAGCCGTGAAGTGGCAGGGAGCGGTCAGGATCTCCCCAAACCGGGTCGGCGGCTGAGCAGGAGCGCAAGCGGCGCGCCCGCCGCCCCATTGTAGACGGGCCCGATCCTCTTGCCGTTCCGAGAGGGGCCTGGGGTCCACCGCGCGCTCCCCTCCTCCCCGCCGCCCAGCCTTCCCCGCCGCCCTTCTCTGAGTTGCTTCTTGGCTTGCAAAAAAACCAAACAGGGAATGACAAGGGAGAAACTCCGGGGCGGCCGAGCTCGGCGGCTCCGCCTGCCATCCCAGCCCTTTGGGAGACCGAGGCCAGTGGATTGCCGGGGTCCGCGGGTTTGAGACCAGCCCGGGCAACTTGGGCGAGGCCTCGTCTCTACAATCAATCAGTCAGTCAATCAATCCATCAGCCGGGCGTGTGGCTCCCGTTACTCGGAAGGCTGAGGCGGAGGGATGGATGGAGTGAGACTCAGACAGGAAGGAAGGAAGGAACTCTGGGACAGCAGGTGTCGGGTAAGATGGGTCTAGTCGACCCCCCCCACCCAGTCGCGAAGGGGATTAACGGGAGACGGGAAGCACCGTGCGCCGGAAATGCCCGCTCTGCTTCCCTCCGACTCTGCCTTCCCGCCGGCACCGCGGGGTCGTGGTCGCGGGTCGCTGGAAGCGTCTGCCACCCTCCGCAGAGGGCGCGCGACCGCCGTGTTCGGGGCTCTCAGCGGGACCCGCTCCACGAGGCCTGGGAGCGGAGCGGGCGCCGGGCACACCCGTCTGGCGGAGGCCGAAACCGAGGCCCAGGGCAGCAAGGTGCTCCACCCGCGGCGGCAGAACCTGCGAACCGCAGAGCTGGGAGTCAGCCCGCCCGGCTGGTCGGGCTGAGCTGCGTGTGTAAGGCGCTCCGGTGAACCCGGAGCCTCGAATGGATGGCACTCTGCCCCGCCTTCCAGCAGGATACCCACGTGCTGAGGCCTAGCTCGTGCACAAAGCAAAGAGAAGGGAGGGGTGAAGGGACAGGTTCCGAGGGGGCCCTGGAGAAGGCAGTCGGAGCTCTTCTTGAGAGAACCGTGGTAGAGTATACCATAAACTTAGGTTAAGAGCATGCTATAACCCAGTAAATATGTAATCGGCTTGTGGACAATAGCACTGCCATTTTAGTTTTCTGCTTTAAAACATAACCTGTAGCTGCTTAAAGTTTGTTACGGGAAAAACTGCAAAGCTCCAGTTCAAGCTTCAACCCCTTCCCTTGACCCACTTTCCCCTTAGCAACAACCAATCAGGTGCCAGGGGAAAATCACCTGAAGTTTCCAAATGTCTCTGCAACTTCCCCAGCTAGTGGGCCAAGGCCAGCCCCAGTCAAGCTAGCCAACCCTCCACGATTGGGCTGACCACCAGAGGTTACTACCCAATCAAATGGTAACAAGACTGGAAAGTCCCCCCCAACTCCTCCTCCCTTCGTGTGAAAGCATAAAAGGTGTCTGCTTAAGGAAGTCAGGGCCTCTGGGTGTACTCCGCTGCGTTGGTTGTCGACAGAGGTCCAGGCTCCAGCTTGCAAATAAAGACCCTCTTGAACTTTCCTTGGAATTGGCTCTTGGTGGTCTCTCGGATTGAACTTTCGGCCACTACACTCTGACAAGGCCGGAAAAGCCTTCCAGGCGAAGGCCGGCCTGTGCAAAGGTGCAGAGGCAAGTGCCCACTCACCCATGCGGGAGATCAAGCCAAAGGCCGTACTGTCTGGCCCGTGCCCCGCCCTCCTCCCAGGCCTGCTCCCAGCACCTTGCTCTCGCTCCACCCTCCCAGCCGGGCACCCAGGCCGCCACCCTCCCCTCCTCTCATACCCACATCCTGGGGCCCCGCCTCCGAGACGTAAGAATCCAGCCTCTCCTCCCCCTGACTGCTGGTCACCTGGTTTGAGCCCCCGTCATCCCTCCGCCCCTAACTGGTCTCTGCCTCCTTCCTGGATCTCTGAAGTCACTTTGTAGCCCTGGTGCTGGGGCAGGTCACGTCCCTCCTCCGCACAGAACCCTGGGAGGGCTCCCTGTCTCACTGGAGCCAGAGCCGAAGGCTTCAAGACCACCGCAGGGCCCTCAACCCTTTGCCCACGCTGCCTGCACCTGGGCCATCTCCTGCCGCGCCCGACTCCACTGACTCCTCTCCAGCTACCCTGGCCGCATGCTGTTCCTGAAACACACAAGCACCCCGGGCTTTGCCCCTGCTATTCCTGCTGCCTGGAGTTCCTCCAGCTGTCTGCAAGGCTTACTCCCTTACCTCCTTCAAGCCTTTGCCCAGGGTCACCCCCAGAGTGAGGTCTTCCCTGATTGCACTCTAAAACAGCAAAACCTCTAACCCCAGGGGCTTTCCGTCTTGCCTTCCCAATATCCTCTTCTCCAGACTGCCCGTCAGCATCTGTCCTAGTGGGGACATGATTGATCTTGTCTCTTGTGTCTCCCCCAGCTAGAATTCAAGCTCCCACAGGGAGGGGACATCGTTTTTGCTCACTGCCGTATCCCCAGGGCTAGAACGGGGTGGGCTCTGGCTACATTGGTGTGACTGGAGGGCTGGGGTGTGAGCACTGGGAGAGGGAGGCCAGAGGGGGAAGGACAGGCAGGACACCTCCAGGGTCTCAGGTATCTGACATTTTTCACAGAGGGAGGGAGACACGAACCAGATGCTAATTTTTCAAATCCGGAGAGGAAGAGTCAAGGGAGCGATAACTGGCAGGGGTGGCTCCTGGCCGGGAGGGGCCCAGGGAAGGCGTGGGAGAGGTCTGAGCCTCGAGGGTCTCGACATCTGGGACTCTGGTGGCCGGCACGAGACAGGGTCCGGATAGTGGGTGAAGGAACTGGACAGGTGGGCCCAGGAGGAAAGAGACAAGGGAGCGGACTGGCGCCCCCAGAGGCTGCAGAGTGGCAGGGTGGGCACTGCGTGGCTCCTTGATCAGGCTCCGGCCCGTGGGTACACTGTGAGGCCACTGCGGCTTGGGAGGGGACAGCGACTTGCCTTGGTCACATTGGCGTGGCCTCCTCCAAGGCGCTGGTGACCTTGGGCAAGTCACCACCCCTCCAGAGGGCTTCCGGGTAAGACACAGATCTGAGTTGATTAGAGAGAAAAGCAGGAAAGATCTTTCTGGTCTTCCAGCCCTACCTGTCCCTGCCCCTTCCTGCCTGCCTGGTAAGGCGGTGCCTGCCACTCATTAACTCATCTTGCCGGGGAGTGGGTATTTCTCACCTTGGGGGCAGGGAGTCCCACCACTGGCCCTTTAGAAACTGCAGAGGTGTGTGTGTGTGTGTGTGTGTGTGTGTGTGTGTGTGTGTGTGTGTTCACATGTGCACACATGAATGGCGTGAGCGTGCATGTCACAGAATCAGTGTGACTTTGCATGTCAGCTGCTGTCCTCTCCTTGAATCCTCACAAGTCAGCTCTCTCAGGTAATCCCCACTTCCCATTTCCCAGACAAGAAGAGTGAGGCAGAGAGCAGGAAAATCACTTACCCAAGGCCACTAGGATGATGCAGGGTGGAACCCACGGACGGGTGGTCTGAATCAGAGTCAAGCTCTTCCCATTATAAACACAGTGCGTGGACTGGGGCCAGTTCCGCTTCTGCCTCTCAGCCCTAATGTCCTCACCCACACACAGCCTCCCGGCTGACAGCCAGCACGCACTGCCGGCCACATGAGTGTGCCACCTCACATGTTCCGGCCCGTTGGGCCCCTGATGACTGCAGCCTTGCCCACGTCACATGGGGTAGAGTACCCCACAGCCGGTCCAGGCAGCCCACAGAATCATGAGACATAATAACATGGGATTTATTTTAAGCCACTAAATCTGGAGAGTGATTGTTACACAGTCATAGATCAATAAGACGGCCTGCAGCAACAAACGTTTGCTGATCGCCTACTGGGTACCAGGCACTGCACGAGACTCTGGAAGAGGCATGTGGGTTCAGTTCCTGGGTTCAAGTCCTCCCGCTGCATCCTGAACCAGGCCTGAGCAGGAGTGGGTGATACCCTACGTGGCCTCTTCAGAAACCGTGCCGAGGGCAAGGAGGACGCTCTCGTAGCTGGGTGGGGGTCCAGGGGGCTGGGTGCCAAGCAGGGCAGCCCCCGGGGCACCGCACCTCAGGTCTTCCTCTGTGAGCCAGGCAGTTGCCGTGTGGGGCCGCTCGGTCAGCGGGCAGCACACAGCCTCCTCGTATGTGGGGATGGCGACCACCTTGGGGGACCTGCAGGCACAGACACAGAGGCGGTTAGCAGGGCCCAGGGCAAAGTCTTCTGCCTGCCGGGAGAGTGAGGAAGGCTGGGGCCAGGAGGCCCGGGCAGGAGGCTTCGTGCCCTGACCCAACCTTGGTGGCTTCCCCGTGCCCCCTGGACAGGTTGACACTGGGCACAAGCTGACCCCTGCCAGCCTCAGCTCCCTCACTCCTCCCTGCCCCATATCGTTAGTTCCCTGCATGCGCTTCCTTGGTTCTCTCTGCAGGGAAAGTCCTTCCCGCCTTCCTCCCCTTCCCCGCTGGTCACTCTCAACTTGCCCTTTGAGGCTTCTGGGAAGCTTTCCTGACCCGTCCACCCAGCCGAGCTCCCACAGTGCTCTTCGTTGTCACTGCACTGACCCTGCCTGGTTGTCCCCTAGGGCAGGGACTGACTCAGTGTCCAGGGGCTGAGGGCAGGTGCTTGAGGATGTTTGTTGAAAAACTGAGTGAAGGTCCCTGGACAGAAAGACTCCCAGCTTCTGAAATATCCTTTACAAGATCAGAGTTGTGATGCTCAGGACAGAACGGGAGACCTCAGTCCTCCTGCCCATCTGAATGCTTGAGGCCTCGATATGGTAAGTGTGCCAAGTGAGTACCTCTGCTTGCATACTTCCTGATGGAGAGCTCACTACCTATCAAATCAACCACTTCCATCTCTAGACAATTTGACTTTCTTGTGACTCTTCCCCTGCGCATACCCCTGGCCAACTGAACTACCCTACAGGGACTTGAGGCAGAGACCAGATCCTCTGAGACTCCAACAGCCAGGCTCGGAGGAACAGATTCCAAGACAGGTCACCCACATCCCAGCCACCCCAAGGCTGAGAGGAATGAGGCTGGTCTTTGGCCCTCTCAGAGCCCGGCAGCTCATCTCGGGGGAGTCAGTGCCCCTTCTCCTCCTGGGATGCTTTGGGGTGGGGGTGTCACTGGCCTAGGCTGCTACTGCTTTGGGGATGATACTGCCAGATATGGGGGTGACTATGTGATCTTGACTATGTGATCTTTCAATATCAGGTCACTTGAGAGCTGGTTATGAGTCTGACTACTGGTTGGTTTACCTCCCTACTCTTCTACATTCTCGGTGGGAGACCATGGGTCAGTAACTCCAGTAATCGGGGCCTTGGTTTCCCTGACTGTAAAATGGGAGATGGCCATGGCACAGGACCTCATGGGACAGTGTGACGATTAGATGAGATAGTGCAGGGAGCCACTTGGGACATGCTTCACGAGTGGGAGTCATTAATAGACTCTCACTGGGGGAAGCAAAACCTTTCTTTTCTTTTTTTTTTTTTTTTTTTGAGTTG
>NW_007047452.1:235870-239527 GCF_000164805.1 Carlito syrichta
AGGCGCGGGATTACAGGCTGAGCCACCGAGCCCGGCTGCAAAACTTTTCACAGGCTTCCTATCTGGCCGGCCCCACAGGCTCTGAGGGGAGTCGCTTGCCCTGGGTCTTGGGTTTGGAGCTGCTGGGGAAGCAGTTTAATCCACTGGTGGTCTTGCTATCTAGAACCGGGAGGGGCCGGTGGCAGGGGGCCACGCTGGGGGACAGAGAGGTAGAGGATGGGACTTAGTGGATGGGGCCGATGGAGGGGACATGGCCCTTCTCTGGCAACGTGTCTTCTGAGCCCAAGCCCGCTGCAGCCTTCAGGGAGGCCCACCGGGGAGGCTGGCTCGCTGCTCCCAGACAGACCAGGGCAGCAGAGCAGGCTGATGGGGATTCTGTATGGGAAGCCCAGCTCGTGTGCCAGGATGAGGCAGGACTCCAGCCCAGATGCAGGGCTCTCTGTCCAGTGCTCCTGTGAACTCTCACAGGCCCTCCTTCTCCAGAAGGCAGTCCAGGAGCCCCACAGCTGGGGAAGCTGACAGGGCCCTCACCCTCCCCTGAGGTCCCAGCACCTGAGGTCCCAGGGCAGATGAGGGCAGACAAGCTGGCTTGCCACTGCTGTGCAAACTGGGCTGTGTGTACACCTCCTCTGAGCCTCTTTCTCCTCATCTGTAAAAGGGGGATAATGGTTCCCTTTCACACGTTCAGGGGAAGGAAAAAAGTGTGACAACACTCAGGACAGTGTGAGCAACGAGGCTGCAGATCCCCACAGCTCCTGCCTGCCTGCTTTCCACCATGCCCCAGCTCTCCACAGGTTCATGGAGCCCTGTGGACCCAAGACAGGCTTTGGGTAGGCCTGGGGCCACCCCAGCAGGTGACAGCTGGCAGAGCAGGGCACAGGTGCCAGAGCAAGCTCAGCCCACATCAGGAAGTTTGCTTAGAGGGCAGACGTGGTGTAGCCCTCACACCACCCATGGTCACCTCCGAGGCCAGTTGGGCCCGCCCAGTCCCAGGTCTCCAAGGTCACGGTCCAGAATGCCAGGACCTCGGATGAGGGCAGCTGTGTGGCACACCTCTGGAGCAAGGCTCTGCTTAGGGTGTGGTCTGGGGACAGGGCACCCCTGCAGGGGTGAGGGCGATTTTGCCTCTGTGGTCTCCACGCACAGGAAGCCCCACTGAGGCCAGGGCTCACCCCACTCCTTGGGGCCTGGTCAGGGCAGGAGTCTTGGGCCCAGTGCCAGCTCCACTGCCCTTCAGCTGAGCCAGGCAAACCCAGGAGGGGGCAGGAGAGGGACAGGGAGGAAGCATGATGTGTCCAATGCTCAAGCTCTCCAGTTTCACTCCCTATTCTGACGAGTCTACGGGGTAGGGGCTCTCACCCATTTTACAGATGAGTACGGGTCATGCATCAACTCAATGGGAAAACCTTGGCTCTGTCTGCAAAGCTCAAGCTGGCTCCACCTATCACACCCTTCCCCCAAGCCACCCAATCTCTCCTCGCCTCAGTCTTTTCATCTGTAAAATGGGCCTGATTCTTCCACTTATCTCCTAAGCAGCTGAGGTTCGAATCAGTTAGTGGGTATGAGGGCGCACTGTCAACTATAATGCACGGTGACAGCAGAGAAAGCCAACATGTGCACAGACTTTAGTGTGCCCACTTCCATGTCCATTGTCTCATCTGAGTCTAGTACTCATGGTAGGGAAAAGGTCTGTCACCCCAGCTGCCAGACAAGGCATCAGACATGGCTCAGAGGGTCTAAGCAATGCACTCAGGGACACACAGCTTGTAAAAGGAAGAGCAGAGACGACTGTACTCACTGCAGGTGGAGGTCCCACAACCACCAGCTCATTTAGGGGGCTGACATTTAGGACGTGGGCTTCCTGAGGGCAGGGATTCTGTTTTATCTGCTGCTGCACTGTCAGTACTCTGACAAGGGACCCAGCATAGAGTAGATGCTCAGTAAATATTAGCTAAATGCACAAGAGAGTAAGTCGATGAATAACCTGGGGAAACTGAGGCCCAAAACCCACTCAAGTCAACAGTCTAGGAGGCCTTGATCTCTGACCTGAAGTTACCCACAGTGGGTACCTCAGAGAGTAAGGTGCCTGGGAAGGGACAGCAGAGTCCCCTCCCCAGGGATTGGATGCCAGGCTGTATGGGCATTGGGCTGGGCTGGAATACCACAGCCGCTTCCTAGACACTAGCATCCCTGCTTCTGAGTCTGCGACACGGGTCTCAGAGGCTGATGGGCTGGAGTCCCCTGTAGCCTCCTGGGCGGGCCTCTTCCCTGGCCCCCTGGAAATGGAAGCTGAGGGGCCCTCAATCAGCGCAGTTGAGGCCTGGACCTTGTTGCATCAACACAGCCGTGTATACAGACAACACCCACCTCCCATACCCATGCCAGCCCAGGCCGGGGAAACGGGCTCTGGTCCAGAGCACCCGAGGCTTGGCCTGGCTCCCACTGACCACTAACTTGCTGTGTGACCAGGCAGGTCCCTCGGTCCCTCCGAGACCTGGGCCTCTCGTCTGAGAAGTGACGGGTTTGGCTGCATAGTCCCCAAGGCCCTCCCCTCCCCTCTAACAGTAGATTCAACTCAAGGTCTGATGGTGGGACGGCGTGGCCTCTTGATAAAGTCAGGCTTCAGTATCCATAGGGGGACTGGGCCCAGGACCTCCCATCGGAACCTAAATCCCCTGATATAAACAGGGCAGTATTTGCGTATAACCTACACACCTTCCCACAGGCTTTAATCATCTCCAGATGACTCATAGAGCCTGGTACTGAATGCAGCATAAGTGCTAGGCAGAGAGGTGCTATACTGTACTGTTTAGGGAATAGTAAGCAGAATTTTTTTTTCCTGTTTTGAGTTGGAGTCTCAGTCTGTTGCCCAGGCTAGAATGCCATGGCACGCTCATGGCTACAGCAGCCTCGACCCGCTGGGCTCAGGCAATTGTTCAGCCACAGCCTTCCAAGTAGCTGGAAATACAGGCACGTGCCACCACGCCTTGCTTAATTTTTTTATTTATTGTAGAGATGATGTCTCACCAAGTGGCCCGGGCTGGTCAGAAACCCCTGGACTCAGGCAATCCTTTCACCTCCCAAAGTGCTAGGATTACAGATGTGAGGTACCACACCTGGCCCAATAACAAGAATTTTGAAAGTCTGTAAATGTTCAGGACAGACATACTTTTTTTCCCTCCAAATTTTCAATCTGTGGTTGGTTGGACCCGTGGAAGCAGAACCCACCCTAGGGAGTGCTGACTGTGCTGTGTCACCTCTAGCCTTGAGAAGTAGCAGGCTCAAGTGGGAATACTCTCACTCCTGAACTCAGAATATGTGTTCCCTCTAACAAAAGAAAGAAGGGTGGCCCGGTCCCGGGCAGCTCACGGAAGCCTGTCTGAACCCCCAATATGCTGGGATGCAACGCCTGGGAGTGGTGTCGGGGGAGGGCCGTGAACTTTGCACCTGCAGGCTCCCACTCCATTCCAGCTGGGTTTGCTGCCCATGCAACAGCCATTCTTACTGTGGATGCAACAGAGGACAGGAGACGATGTGTGCAGGCCCCTGGCATGTGGGTACACGCCATACTTTGTTGAAGTACATGCACAGTGAGGGCATATATTATGTGCGCATTCTCAACTAGACTAAAATAGGATGCTGGGGAGGGTTGGTACT